>NC_135998.1:33432491-33534991 GCF_048128805.1 Centroberyx gerrardi
GCGGCGATTATGTTTTTTTCCAGCTGTTCGTCGGGGTGCTGTGGAGAAAATAGCGAGGGCATTTGATGTATAATTTTGAACCTTTTTTGTTAGTTTGAATGGTAAGCTATTTCATTTTCATACAACAATAAAATGGATTCAGAAAAATGTTTGGTTGATGACGAATTTCAGTTATAGCCATTATGCTATACCAGAGCAGCACAACAGTGAAATAATAATAACAATAATAATAATACTAATAATATTTATTTGTATAGCGCCTTTCATACAAAATGCAACCCAAAGTGCTTCACAGAGTAAAAAATATGAAAATAAGATATATCTTATTTTATATTTTTTACTATGTGAAGCAAACTTAACTTTGCACAACTTTGGTTTATATATAAACCAAAGTTATCATCACACAGGAATAATGGCCCTCTTTGTTAATTGTTAAATGTTGTATTTTATTTTTAATTTATACATGCAGGTGCATGTATATAAGCTTTTGTGCTTTTGTTCATTTGTGCGCTACATCAATAAACTTTCACTTTTTCACAACTTTTTTTTTTGCATTCAAGCTACTTCCTATCCGTTTGTTTTTTAATTTATCTTTGGGCTACCTGGGAAGACCTTTCCCCACTGTTTTATGTGGATACAAGGCTATAAAACTGTCATAAATATTACATTGTGACAAATTTTGTAATAAAACTGCAAAATACTCAGTCATGCATCAAAAATAACAATACAAAAAAATGTCAGTATGTTAATTGAATTTTGAATTATTGAGTTCTCCCACTTTATCAAACCCTGCTAGATAAAAAGTATGTTTTAGATAAATAGAGCTTTCAGTCTTGCAGGCGGTGGTTGTTATTTTGTTAAACCAGCAGTTGGTGTTACAGGCAACTTTGATCAGACTAAAATACATGTAATTAATTAGATTACATGAATTTCATTAGATTACATGTAATAGCCTACAACACAGCCTAATTAGATTGCATGCAATATACTGGAAGCCTGGTGTGAGAGAGGGAAAGCAGGGAAAGAAGACAGAAAGCTGAACAAAATAAACGGAGCAATACAAAGAAGTACAAAGGAGTGGAGGCAGGGAGAGCGGCCAAGCTGGGACATGAAACATCCCAAAACCAACATCTAGAGGCGCGTGAAGGGGCTGGTTATTCACTACTGACACAGCAGTAGGACAAAGCCTTTAATGATAAAGAAAATGAGACAAAAGTCATAAACACTGGTTACATTCTTGCCAGTAGGGGGCTCCAGAACCTGGCATTCCAGTTTATTCAGTTAGGACTTGGTAAGACTTGCTAAACGCTGAATGGAATATGGGCACACTGTACACAAATGTACGTTTCATGCCTGTTATGATAACAACGTGGATCCTTTTTATTTGTTTAAACAACATCTGGAGCAATTTGTAAATGTATCATCCAGCATGTTGGATAGAGCTTGATCGATGTTACAGAAGTTGAAAATGCAAACAGCGTCCCACTTGGGCTAATTTCACCCTACATCTTTCTTAATTTCTGAAGTTAATTGTGGCTAGCAGGGGGGGGATGTAGTGTAGGTCGGGAGGCAGACTGATCCAGACTGTCACACTGAGCCTGATTAACCTCTGCTGGATTTGAGTAGACGCTGGGAGAGGAACCAGTGGACTGACTGAGAGTCAAGCTGCCATGACAGTGCCGCGCCTGAAGAGCTTATTTATTTATAGCGACTGTGCGACTTATCCCTGGAAGGGGGAACATTGATGCCAGCAGCGGTAGCGTTGGTCTTTGTATTGTTTTATTTAACCTTTGTTGGTGCCGAGTAAATACAGACTGAGCTGGAAAACTCTTCTCCAGTGTCCTTCCTGGAGAGACTGCATGTTGCACCATTGATGTTTTGGAGGAACTTTTTTTATCCGTCAACAATTATAAACTTGGTGGAAAATAATGGGAAACATTGAACACAAAAAAAAATTGAAATCGCAATATGAACTTCTGCGATTTCCAAATCTCAGAGGCTGCAATTAATTGCTTAAGAGAGAGTTGCGTCCAAAATGGATTTCTTTTAGAGCTGCAGGTAATCTTTGGCCCATATATCAAGTACAATATTGGTGAAAACATTTCATCAGGCTCAAACTCAGTAAATTCTGCACACTGACATCTATTTTTTTTTTTTTTTTTTAACAAAACCGCTTTTCTTTAAACGATTTTAAAGTATACAAAATGTATGACAAGAAAAACTTGTGATGATATGAATCACTGTTTAAATCGCGATTGAAATATTCTGTCAAATAATCACAATTAGATTTTTGGTCAGTATCTTTCAGCCCTACTACTACGTTTTAATGATCATCAACGAGCCAGATCAACACTGAATTTCTACAAATTACATTCCACACTCAAAAATAAAACTCCTGGTGATTTGAATGTCCCTTTCATTTATTTGTCAATCATAAAAACAACCCACCATAAAATTGATTTTTCATGCGTTTTGCACAATTTTTGACGGTTCACTCTAGACTTTTAACATCAGAGTTTGGGGGTAACAGAACCAGCACCGTCTTAATGAGAAACAAATCCTGCAGCTGCTCCATTGTCAGTGAACAGAAAACTGGTTTGTGGACACAGCAGCAGCTCCAAGGGGGTTTTACAGGGATTTTCTTTTTTGTTAGTGCTCCGATTAAAAAATCAGTTGGATATAATAATTCTGAGATTTCAATTTCAGTTTCTAAAAGACCGCACTAGTTCTTGGTTCTTTTTGTTTCTACCTTTCGGAGAATTGATTATCTTCGCAAATACTGATGGAGCTGCAGAAAAATGAAAACCAATATCTCTAGCTTTGAACCAGTGGTTAAAGTTTGATGTCTTTTATAGAAACACATTTTGATGCTGACAGTATTTTTGATTCTGCAGATTGGAGTTACATCCCCTGTGTGTGTGTGTGTGTGTGTGTGTGTGTGTGTGTGTGTGTGTGTGTGTGTCCTGTATTTACCTTGCCGCAGTAAATCAACCTGTATATGTCTACTGTTATGACTGTGGTTTATGGACAGAGTTTACAGCAGAGGCAGGTAGAGGCAGAATGATCTATGGCTGTGTGTGTGTGTGTGTGTGTGTGTGTGTGTGTGTGTGTGTGCGCCCGCGCACGTTTGCATATGTGTGTTTAATATTAAAACTTTACTGCTTTGACAGACTGCCATAAAAGCCACAGATATACTTCCTTTCTAAAAAGTTTAGAATACCTCTTTCTAACACACACGCACACACGCACGCACACACACACATTTTATAAGAATATACTGTGCCAGCTCCACACCAATAACATCCAAGAGGGTGTTCTTTGCTGTGATTGTAGCTACTGCTGTGATGCAGTTATGAGCTGCTTGCGTAGAATTAGATTTTATGAACCGGCATCCAAGATTAGGACTTTTAAATTGCTCTAACGTTGCTGAATCTTTCACCAAACTACATGCTTTGATAATGCCAGCCAATACAGACAACACCTTATAGGCTTCACTTCTCTGTGGCTATAAGAGTTATGAATGCAACCTCATTATTATTATTATTATTACTACATCTCCAAACGGCTAACACAACAAACGCATTAACAATCAACTGGAATGATGGGGAAGACCGGCTCCATTAACGCCTGCTCAGCAGAATGGGAACAGCACAGCTATAGGTAACAGTAACATTATTACATCAATAAAGTGCACATGAAAATAATAATAAAATGGAGGGCGTTAAGTCCGCTGAACCGTTTAATGGAGTTACCGTTAAATTGAAGCCAAAAGTACAACTGGTGCTGCCTGCTGAAGTGGTGTAAGGGAGATTACACACACACACACACACACACACACACATACGTGCACGCAAGCTCTGGCCCTGTTTCTTGGAGTTTGTCTATCTTTTCCTTTTATTATCCTTGTTTTTTTTTAATCTGTTTTTGTGTCCCTTGTTTTCTGTGAAGCCCTTTCTGACAAGCCTGTTTGTTAAAAGCGCTCTATCAATAAAGTTGACTTGACATATTGGACTAGACAATTCCTCACCACTCGAAATAGGAGATGCACACTGAAAAATAACGTTTGTGAGAGATACATGAGTCACCGCCTGCTGCATAATAGCGTCTCATTACATGTGGAACGACAAGCGGGTGAGACGGTTGCTTATTTATATTGAAACTGATGACTCATGTACACATACAGGACTCATATACAGGATTATGTAAATAAAGAATATTGCCATTATAAAGCTTTCATTGGATTGGTCCATAAAAAGTGGTCATTATGTCAAAAATGCAGTTTTACCGAAGTTATTTATTAGGTTTAAAGCCTGCAGGATGAAAAGAGGATGAAAGTCACCACACGACCCCGGAGAGAGCACTTACTCTGAGGGCGAGAGAGTTTCTTAAGCAATCTGCCAATTGGTAAGCAGCCTTCATGTTATTTTAAATACAGAAGGCATTAGTGCGGTGTCAAAGATTTGCGCTGGAAGGAACACCTTGACTTCTAACTAGATGAAAGAGCGATGCTATCTTTACACTTCAAACATCATTTCTGATACTCATATCAATGTGGCTGCAGCTGCAGTAGGCATGATTTTTATGTAAAAATACACACGTATGTTCCCCTCCACCCCCACCCCCCCTCCAAGTTTAGCTCTATTATCACTATTAGTAGTAGTAGTAGTAGTTTAGAGTCAGGCTTGGTCACTCAATTTTAATTCAATTCATTGTCCCTGAGGGGAAAGTCTTCTTGCAGCCAGGTGAAAATACATACATAATACACAAAATGTATAAAACATGAAAAACATCCAACTGTCCCGACCCAACCGCATCATCACTACAGTTACATCATCACCATCACAACCAGCATGACCATCAACCTCATCATTACAGCAAAACATAAACCTTGTCTGGTGGAAGATGCACAGGAAGCGCAGACTTGAAACTGTAGATTGAAAAACAAAACAAAAAAAACAGCGCGCTCACGTTCAATTTCCCAACATGTAGCAAACAGGCAATTTAAAAGGAAGTGTACTGTGTTGAACATCCTGTTGCAGAGCGTTTGTTATTCTTATGGAGGCTGAGAGGAAATATTTACAATCATTTATGGTACACAAAAATTACTTATGACAAACATGGTTCTTTATGTCCTCAGTTGCTGCATAACTGATGCCGCAGGCAAAGCACTTGTACAATAAGTGTGATTGTGAAGCCATGGTGCGCTGATGACTGTTTCCAATCAGCTGTGCGTACGTCACTGCTGCTTCAGGGCTGCAGCTCCCACACACACACCAAACAGGATCAAACTGTAAACGTACAAGTGCTTTGCCTGCGGTACAATTCATGCAGCAGTTGAGGACATAAAGAACATATCGTTCAGCCCAGAAAACGTTTTGCACTGTAGCAAAACGATGCAAGCTCTGAACGAGGCCCAGGACTCACCGACGACGGCTGAACCTCTTCACCACCTCCAACCCCGACAGCCACTATGACGAAATCTAGGTCAGAGAAGTGTGCAGTTGACTGACATCACGTTACATCATTTCTGGGCATTGAAGTTCTAAAAAACAGTTACCACTCACTCTTGCAAATTTGCCTAAAGCAGCTTTAAATAACTCCTTGGTTACAACAACTTAACTTAAAGGAATAACAACGAAGAAGTTTACTGTGGGACAAAAGAGATTCAACAGGTATGAGGGACAGCACTGAAATCCCCAGTAAAAACATCCTAGACAGTATTATGACTTGTATACAACAGTTACTAACACATGCATACTGTCTAAAAAGTTTTCTTCAAAGCAGTATACACTACCAGTGGACACACCAGACTGAATGTACTATGTGTTTCATTCTCTTAAAGCCATTTTGATCTAAAGGCTTCTGCTTAAATGCTTGAAATTAGTTTCTTAGACAAATATAAACAGTGAAGTTGATCCTATGTATGAATTTCTTTCCAAAGCCTTTTGCCTTTCCATCAAGGCAAAGGGCGGCTACTTTAAAGAATCTAAAATATAAGATAGTTTTGATTTGTTTGACACTTTTTTTGGTCACTGCATAATTCCATTTGTGTTATTTCATAGTTTGGATGTTTTTACTGTTATTCTAAAATATGGAAAATAGTAAAAATAAAGAAAAATGTCATGTGTCCAAACTTTTGACTGGTAGTGTCGGCCTACATATATAACAAAGGAGAAAACAAGTAAGATTCCTAACTAGCACCATGGTATCCACAGCGGTTGGCATAACAACCAGCATAGACAATAAAAGATTCAAACCCTTTCTTGACCAATCAAACTGCTTTACTAAAACTGTCCGTTGCATAAAGGCTTGTGAACCACACACAGCTTGAGCAACTAATACAATTAGATAGCTTGGCTGGATCTAGCCATTGTAAAATATGAAGAAATTCATCCGCTGTGATTAATTAATTTAATATACTGATTCATCTGTGTAATTAATCATTTTAATATTCAATGTATAATCCGTTAGGAATAATTATTTGTTTGCTTTTTTACATTTATCAGCAAAAATGCTGTTTCATTATATCACACCATCTGTTGTTTTTATTCCACCTCTGTGGCTGTTTCCCTGCCTCTGTTTGTGTGTGTGTGTGTGTGTGTGTGTAGGTGTGTGTGTGTGTGTGTGTGTAGCGGTGAACTCCATTACCTCTCTCCTGCTGCGAACCCCATGCGTCTGATACCCTCCTACCTTGCCACTGCTGTACCGGCCTGCTGCTTCTCTCTGCCACGCTGCCTGATAGCCAGTTAACGAGACAAGACAACACACACACACACACACACACAGACACAGCACACATACACACAGAAATATCCACACATACACAGATATAAAGACGGCCATTTAACAAAGTACAACTGACAAGACAAGACAATGTGGGCTTGAGTTTAAGAAAGAAGCCATGCAAAGCCATTTCACACACACACACACACACACACACACACACACAAGAAAGCATATCACAAAGAGGTGCCCAGCATGGGAGGCAGTTAAGAGAGGCAGGTAGACAGAAGCACAGTGGGAGACTGAAGTCACAGTTTCAATTTGTTCTTCTAACAAGACAGCCAGCGGTCCGACAGACATCAACACACACATGCAGAGAAACCAGAGCTAGGGCATCTTTTGTCAAGATCTCCTAGCTATGCTGTCACATGTCAATCACACTAACTGTTTGTGTGTGTGTGTGTGTGTGTGTGTGAGATCAGATGTGAAAAGAGAAGTCAGAGAGAAAGAGGCAGAGACAGAAAGATATTTGTCGTTTACTCTACAGTTACTATATGAGGTTACATTAAAATAGTAACTAAAACCCAAATCTGTGGTGAAGCCTGACGCCTAATGGTGAACTGAGCTGACCATCTGCTATTGGCTGGTCTTTGTGCCAGGTGATGTCACCACCTGTTGTACTCTATAGAGGGTGACATCACCTGGCACAAAGTCCAGCCAATAGCAGATGGCCAGTTCAGTACCCTACTTTTCACCATTAGGTGTCAGGCTTCACCACAAATTTGGTTTGGGGTTTAGTTACTCTAGTGTTCATCCATAAATTAGAAGAGAATGCACATCTCAGAAAAAATACTTTTCAATCGATGCCGGTATGCAGGAAATCAACTTGAGGAAAAAAGGAAAAACGTATACCGCACATTATATGTTTTATTAATTATCTCAAACCTGAGAAAACAATGTTTCACCTCACACAGGAGGCTTCATCGGGTCTTCTTCAGACTTCAACTTCAGGGTTTCCCATACATAGAAAACTGTGTGGCAACCCGCCACAATATCAGCACTGACCGCCACAATGGTTTTTTTTCACTATTTAATTCGCATTAACGCATTAATTCGCTCAGCCCTTAATTGCTCTGCGCGCTCTCTCTCTCTCGCTCTCTCTCGCACTTGCTCTCTCTGTCGCTCACTCTCTCTCTCTGTCTCTCGACTCCCGCTCTTTCTCTCTCTCTGTCGCTCGGTCTCTGTCTCTCGCTCACTCTCTCACCGGACCCATCTGTGCACCTCCTGTTACATACGCGGGCGTGAGGGATATTTTTTTCCATGCCAAGAAGACGGCCGACTGAATTCCCGAAAAGAAGAGCAGTTAACGTTACTCGGAATACAGCTGGGTTTCTGAGATTAGCACGCGGTCTAGCTGCTAGTCAGTATCCACTGAGTGGACTCATGACATCAATATTAACTTTTTAACTCTGACTCTGAAAGTTTGTATTTTCAAAGAAGGAAAAGGACTCTTCCTGAGGAGGAGCAGGACAGTCTGGACCAGAGGAGCTGCTGAGCAGAAAAACAGAGTAGATAATGTAGGAATGTTAAAGGCTAGTAATTTAACGATGTAAAGATACAGGGGAAATTGACAACACAGAGAGGTAATGGGATCCTTTATTGATAATAGCCTATATATTGACAACCCACCTGCCACCACAAATAGATTCAAATTCTGTGGGAAAGACTGAACTTCATGTTGCGTTACATCATGTGCGCTATACATTTTTCTTTTTTTACTCAAGTTGATTTCCTTCATACCGGCACCGATTGAAAAGTATTTTTTCTTGGATGTGCATTCTCTAAAATAGTGTACCGCAAACCTGGATATCGAGAGAGAGAGAGAGAGAGCAGGAAAGACAGAGATTGAAAGAGAGAGAGAAAGAGGGAAGAGAAAGACAGAAAAGAGAGAGGGGAGATAGACAGTTTTAGGCTTGAGACAGACAGAAAACCCTCACAGAATTCTAAAATTTAGCTTCAGGCAATTCATGAAACTCATTCTCTGTTTCCTCCTTACGGCGATGACCAGGGGATTTTTTTAGAGCGGGTGAAGGGGAAGATCGGCTGCCTTGTTGGCACAAATTATTGAATGCTTCCCGCCTGTTGATTGTAGGATAAAGGGGAGACAACAATTTAAAACTCCACCATCTCCCTTCATGAACAAAATGCTCACTCTCAAAAACACACAAAAATCTATTTCAGCAGTAAAGAGTGTGAGGTAAAGCTGATGTTTTGACATTTTAACATGGTTAACATGTTAAATTCGATTCAATTCACGATGTGGGGTTCACGATTCGATTCAGCTACAACTCGATATGATAAAAGTTAGATGAATACAAAGTATGATTGTAAACACCCCTTTATTTCCTTTATTTCCACTATTGTTGTAGTGAATAGTCACCGAGAAGAAACCCACTGAACACGGTCGAAATGGAACAAGCAATTCAATTTAATTCAATTCAATTCAATTCAATTTAATTCAATGAAGCATTGCGACATGGTTATCAGTTAAATTACCTAATTTATTTATAACATTACTGAAAAACCACAAGGTAACAACGTTACCTGCCGTTAAAGTTTGTAGAGCAGCAGAAGACGAGTTATCAAGTTAGTGCAAACATTTTTTTTGTTGGAGGCAAATGAGCCGTGCCGACCAATGCAAAAATGCTTCCTACGTTTCTGTTTACAAGCTGCAGGCCGTACACCCTGAGATGATGCTGAGGCTTAAAATCTCCGCCCTCCTCTACCATGATTTGTGGTTTTCAATGTCAATCAATTTCAATGTCAACGCCCCCTCCGCACAGGATCTGGATACCTTGCTGCGAGACTAACACGAGCCAAGCTGACGTGGGCGCCTAAAGTACACTAACTGTCTCAGGAAAATGACGTAAGATTAACTTATTGTAATGGCAACGCTGCTAATTCCAATATGAGTGTACGGTAACACTTTACAATAAGGGTACACTAAGTTAAGGGTTAGTTAATGCTTAATAAGGGTTAGTGAATGCTTAATAAGCATAGTTAATGCTATGTTAGTTAATGCTTAATAAGCATTAAGCATTAGTTAATGCTTAATAAGCATTAACTAACCCTTAATTAACAGTTAACTAATGTGTAATTTACTAATGGTGTTCATGTTAACTAAGGTATTAATTTATACATTATTTAATAGTTTATAAAGATGACTATTAAATAATGTATAAATCAATACCTTAGTTAACATGAACACCATTAGTAAATTATTATCAGACACATTAGTTAACTGTTAATTAAGGGTTAGTTAATGCTTATTAAGCATTAACTAACCCTTAATTAATGTACCCTTATTGTAAAGTGTTACCGAGTGGACAAATATTAGTATTAGTACAAATATTTTGGATCACATATTGAATTGGTGCAGATCAGAACAGAAAAAATGTGACTCCATGCAGCTTTTTGCTTTTCACACTGATTAAAAAACATAAGATCTTTGTCACATGTGAGGGAAAAAAATCAGAATTGGGCCACTTTCAGCTACAGTGTGAATGTAGACTATGAATGAGCGTGTGCATGTATGTGTCTGTTTTTTTCTTTATGTGGATTTGTTTGCATGTTTTCATGGTACAGAGGACAGAGTAGAGTGAGTGTGGGTCAAACAGGAAGGTTAAAGCGGCGGAGCGGCTTATCTTCTTTCTCTGTCATCCTGTCTGCTGCACCGCAGGCTGAAAACGTGCACACACATACACACAAACACTACACAGTTACACATAAACACATACACGTGCACACACACCAACACATGTATGCATGCACACACTTCAGGCCAAGATGATGACCCAAGAGGAGACTCAGTAAATTGGAGTGAGAGAGTATCTCTCTTACTGCCTGCCCCAAGTCTCCGAACAGAGACAAGTCCTCCATACTAATATCAACCGCTCGTTCTGCATGTCTGACTCCCTGCCTTCATCTGTTTCTGTTACACTGTCTTTCTCTCTCCCTTTTATATCTGTATGTCTCTCACATTTCTCTCTCACTTGTCATTTACTGTATCTTTCTGTCTGTCTTTCATATTTGTATGTCTGTCACATTTCTGTCTCACCTGTCTTTTATTGTATCTTTCTGTCTCTCCTTAATATTTGTCTCTCTCTCTCACATTTCTATCTCACCTGTCTTTTATTGTATTTTTCTGTCTCTCTTTAATATTTGTATGTCTGTCACATTTCTGTCTCACCTGTCTTTTATTGTATCTTTCTGTCTCTCCTTAATATTTGTCTCTCTCTCTCACATTTCTCTCACCTGTCTTTTATTGTATTTTTCTGTCTCTCTTTAATATTTGTATGTCTCTCACATTTCTGTCTCGTGTCTTTTGCTGTTTTCTTTCTGTCTCTTTTTGCATTGCTCTGAAATTTCTCCCTTGTTTTTCCATCTTTCATCTCTCTCTTTAGTCATATTATTACGTGACTAGTATTACGTGTCGGCGTCCAGTAATTTGTAATAATACCGTATTTTGGGGAAGACAGAGGTCCCCTGATAATATTAATCCCATGCGAATCAAACTCTCGGTAATTTCAGCTGTAATTTATTTTTGAAACACAATTTTATTTATTTTCTCCTTCTAGACGTGATTTTTATCTTCCTCCTGTCATGAAAAACAGAGACAGTAGTGGAAACTATAGAGGAAGATTTTTCTTTGCTAAATCAGACAGTGACAAATTGTAAAATCTTGACTTTATACAATGATTTCAGCAAGTTTCATTATTCTGTGCGAATGCTTTTCATGAAACACAGCGGTTGGGAGGTAATTCATTAATTACATGAGGTGACACTAGTCCTGTGCCAGTGGGGCTATAGCTGCATCTTTCTTGTACCTGTACCAACTGGGACTTTCTGTTTTTGTCTTGCTACATCTCTCTCTCTGTTGCTTTACTGCCTGTCTGTCTCTGTATCTCTTTCTTTGCTTTATCTCTTGCTGTAGTGCTTGTGTTGCTCTCTTGAATCTCTCTCACTCGCCGCACTGTCTCTCTCTGCTTCTATGTATCTCAAATACTCTCTCTTCCTCTGGATCTTTTTGCTGCTGTCTCCCTCTCTCTTCCTCTGGATCTTTTTGCTGTCTCCCTCTCTCTCTTCCTCTGGATCTTTTTGCAGTCTGCCTCTCTGCTGTGATCAATCAGTCTCTCTCTCTCTCTCTCTCTCTCTCTCTCTCTCTCTCTCTCTCTCTCTCTCTTAATCCCACAGACTCTACTTTTCCATTCCAGTCTGGTCTAAATAGTGCAGTATCAGCAGTATTCGCCACAACCATAGGTCAAGTGTTAATGTGAATTCTCTGATTTAGCCTCCTTACATAATCTCACACACACACACACACACACACACACCTACACACACACACAGACACACACACACACACACACACACACACACACACACACACACACACACACAGTGTCGACCCTCCCACCCTGTCTGCTGCTGCAGGGGCTGGTAGGTGGAGCTGGGAGGGTAATCGGTGCTAACAGGACGCTCCTGGCCCTGCAGATCTCCAGCAGTTATAAGTCTCTCCCCATTACACAGCATGCTCTGCTTTGTTGAGCTTTATTTTTGCAACATGCAATACCTCTACGGCGATGTTACATCCATCCTACAATTCTATTTTTGCAAGTAGCATATTTAATATAAATTATTTTTTGTTAACCCTTTAATTCTCATGTGTCTCCTAAGTTTGCGACACCATCACAGACTGGGTTGTGACAACACACATATACAAACCAAGTGGCCAAAACCACAGGTGAATTTTGAAGGGTTAGCTGAAGTGGTGGCAGCAGCAGTTCCTCCAAAAAGACTCCAAACCACCCAACCAAACACAACCCAATTTCTGCTAAAAATAAAAAGTCAATAATGTTATGGTCTCAGAAGCTAATTTCACCTGACCCCGACCTGATTGACAGGTCGCCTGTCCAGTGATTGACAGGTTATTATGGGCCAATAGTAGGCGGAGCTACAGCTCTGCAGACGACCCAGACTCCCCCCTCGGCCTCGCTTTAGCTGCTCCGGCTCCAAAAAATGTCAACATGGCGGCGACCGTAAACACAACCTCCAGGCTTCAAAACGACCCTTCAGAAGCCAGTGGGTGATTTTTACAGTCTATGATACAAACGCACACATTGTAAATACTTTATTTGCACCTGCTCGATTAAATAAAGTACACAAAATCCAAATGTTGCCGTCTATAAAATCACAGACTGAACAGAATTCATTGCCCCTCTTTATGGATCAGCCTGGAATCTGTAAGCCTTTAACCGCATGTGTGTGTGAACAAGGCTGTCGAATATACCTCTTATACCCAAGACTTCTGAGGTGCAGCGAGGCGGTATTACTCGGTCAGTCTATCTGAGAAGACTTGTTCCTTTAAAAGGTCAAATGGAAGCTATCTGAAGGAAAAGTAGTACTCTTTGTTGATAAAATCAACACCGGGGCTGTGCTTGGAATATTGAGAGCGATATCTGTGTCAAAACACATGCAATAGATCCAAACAACAAAGTGCAGAACAAAGTGTGGGTGGTGATTTTGTAGGATACTAAAAGGGTGCACTTACGGGCAACACCTGTCATTTAGCAGATTGTGGTTTTAGTTATACAATCATTTCCCAGAGGTTTAACTCAGCCAATGAGATTATTTCTGCCTCCAGAGCAGCTCTGCCTCCGATAAATGTTTGCAGGACTACAAAACATGGAATGTGACACAGAATGATCAGCAAATTCCAGCTGGAAAGCGAGTTTCCCCTGCAGCTGCTGTCCAGCCAGGCGCTGTCTTGTCTGTGTGTTTCACAATAATCCCCACCGCAGACTACAGCGCTTTTAAAATCCAACAGACTGTGAAAACAGAGTATTTCACACTAAATGATCGGTCTGCATGTACGGAGTTCCCTGCCATGCTGTCGGATAGGTGAACTCAGAAGGCAAGGAGCTGAAAACACACATTAGCCTACATGAACGGATCCACCGGGATTCCCAATTTAGCTTCCAAACATCCATCACATTACGTTACATTATGTCATTTAGCAGACGCTTTTGTCCAAAACGGCTTACAATAAGTGGATTTTGTCAACAGTAGTCAAACTGACTGTATATCACAGTCTTCATAAGCGAAGCCTTTAATATGAATATGTAGCATTTGTAGAATCAGAGTTTTTTTGATTTTGTAGTTTGTTTTTATTAAGAGTAGAAAGGGAATTGTTAAGATAGATTAATTCAATATTACAATAATGCATAGACAATTACATTATCACAAGATAAAGGACCAGTGTTCGTTTTGAGTTCATTTAATTTCATTTAGCCTTATTTATCCTTTATTCGGTCAACAGTTGCCATTGAGATCGAGAGCTGATACACATGATACACAATACAATTCAGTTACATATTCCAGCAGTCAAACAGTCAGCAACATACATTATAAAATCATTTAAAAAATGATGTATAATACTAAAAGTTATTCTGTAAGTTATCTCTATCTATATCTGTACTGGCAGGTTACGACTCTGGTTCTTGTTAGTTGACTATCACAGTGGTGTGTCCATTAAAACACAGAGTCACTGAAACCATTTGCTGTATTTATTGAAGAGAAATACAATTTGTTTGAAGATGTAGTAGTAGTAGATGTTGTTGATGTGTTGATGTTGGTTTCTACAATGAAAACATAGAAAATGTTCCACAAACATCACATATATTACTTAATCTGTAAATTCATGTAGTCTAAGAACATTAAATAAATGCCGTTAGAAAAAATACATCAAATACACTTCCAGTGACACCAAGTATATGCATAGAATTAGTGAAGTGCATTTAGAAAACAGTGCAGTTCATTATCGATTCACATCCTATTACACTGAGTCAAAAGCATTTACAGCTACATCTACTATAATATGGCAAACATTCATTCATAAAATCAGCAGCGCTATCGTTACGCATCAATACGCATAGAGGCATCAATCACATAGTTCAATAGTGCAGGGGCAGAGTAATAATACCAAAAGAAAAAAGACACAACATTCAGCTTGGTCTGCTCCAGCCGCCAGTCACCCAACAGCCAAAACTTGCATCCACTCCAAAGCAATTACAAACATCATGAAAATATATCATTATAGAGACCGTTCAAGGGGACAAGAAATTGTAATTGCAAATTATTTTGTATTCAGTTCCATTTATGAGATGCATATTACCAGAAACCAGCCTTGCCAAGATCAGAATTTATGTGCAAACCTAACCCATTGAAAAGTAGCCAGTCATGTGATGTGGTATCATAATTACTGGATTTAAAGGAAAAATCCATCTTAAAACACTTTAACACTGTTAGAAACCAGATAGTTGCGATGTACCTGGCATTCCTGGGTCTATTTTGTTTGGACAGCTACAATGGAGTTTAATAGGAGAAAATCTAAAACATCAGCGGTAAACGTCAGGTTTTGGTGTTAGTCCCTCAGAATCAAAGAGCGAGGGCTTCTTTACAGACTCACCATTTTACACCAATGTTCACAATTCATACAGGGAGAAATTCATTGTACAACAGGAAGAAATACCAATTTCTGTACCGACAGTAGCCTCAGTAGCCCATAATTCAATGCAGCCACAAGACATTTTGTGCTTTGAGTAAAGGGGGTGACTCAGTTTTTATTGCCTGGAAACTCTCACTCTCTTTCTGTTACTATCGATATCATTATTGCTGTCTCCTACATGTAAAACCAACGTCTACATGCAACAAGTCCAGGAGAGTTGTCTGGGGGTTGTTGAAAGTCATTCTGGGAAATGTAGGAAATCACTAATTTAAGTAGAGCAAGGTGAGACAGGTTGAGGGAAAGTGGATAAAACAAAAAAGTAAATTACAACACCTCATTACAACATAACTCCTGGAATGCATTGAACGTCACAGATTGGTGATATATAATAATGTAAGAATAGAATAGAGCTTTATAGTAAAATATAATTTACCTTCTCAGTGTTAAAGAAGACCAGCCAACCTTTTTGATAATAAATCATAATGGTGAGTGCAAAATGTATCTCCTGTAATAAAATGCAAGGCACTGTGGTGTTGCTTACAATAGCTTCAAAGTAGAAGGGGCAGCATACAAATACAAAATATCTACATAGTAAAATACACACTGTGGATTGTACAATGATTTTCCTATTCTCTAAACAACATGCATGCTCTGTTTCTGTTCCTTTTTTTAGGTAAGGTGTCTCCCATGGGCCTGACTGATGTGATTGTCCTATGATTGTCCAAGTTCAATTTGGGTACCATGAAACAAGTTTGGGATTGATTAGAGATATCTGGAGAGCATCAAAGACAGCTAGAATCAATTAAGAGCCTGGTTTGGAGCGGAGCCCGTGGCATACAAGATGATATCATCAGCGTGAAAGTGGACGTTACAATGCTGTGTTGAAACAAGACTAAGAGTCTAACAGCCCCGCAAAATTGAATTTTGTGGAAGCGTTGCTGCTGGGAATCAAACTCAGGTCTCCCACTTGAGAGTTTCCCCCAGACTCCCTGTAGCACACTTTCACCCACGTGACCATAAAGTTGTGAACAGACCGAATGACCTGACATTGCGATCCATATAGCCCCTGCTGTCGCAGGGCTAAAAACATTATTTAATGTAAATAAGAGTGAACCAAGTATAGAGCCTTGTGGAACACCCCTTGCTGATTTTGAGAAGCTTTGATTTAATGTCATCAGCAATAATAGCCTGAGTTCAAGTAGCCTGAGTGGTATGCATACAATCATTTATAGCCAAAATCATCCAAAGTGATAGAGAGCAACTTGTTCAATACAATGTTATGGTCAGCAGTATCCTTTGATTGGTCAGTGAGTAGGGCAGCACAATGCTGTCTTCTATCAAGAAAGTTGACAATATCATTTATGACCCGATTGCTGCAAAATCATGATGCTGTGGCTGTAAGATAGCATTCACTTGTAGAAAGGCACATAGTTGAGAATTAAGCAGATTATTTTTTTATGCAAAATTTGGCCAGACAGGGGGGTTTTAAAATTGGATGATGGTTGTTAAATCCACATACAACTTGTTTTGATGGTTGATTGATTGATTATCCTCTCCATTACATTTTCTCACTTTCAGTCTTATTAAAGCATTGCAAATTTCAGTATATGTGACAGGTCTAAAAGAATTTAGTGTCAACAGTGCTGGATAAAGCAATTAAACAACTCTCTACCAGCATGACAGTATAAGTGTACAGCATATCAAATAGATAGTCTGAAGAGATAGACTGATGATTAAAAGCTTCACCATTACTGATGTTGTTTGTAATTAGACCATTTTCAAAGGGAGTGAAGTTGTAGAGTTTTTTAGAGACTACTAAAGAGATAGCTTGACAGATAATTCAGGTAAAAGTCAGGCTTTGCTTTCCTGATCATTCCAATTCATTTATTTCTTAGCTGGCTGAAGATCTGCCAATCAATCAGGGAGCCAGTAGCTCTGGCTGTGGCCCCATGCTTTGTCTGTACTTTGAATAGCTAACAATAATTCAGGAGAAAATGAAGGGCTTGATCTGTTCTTAATTCAAAATTTCTTATATGGAGCATGTCTATCAGTGATATGATTAAATACATAAGAAAACTGTGCCTTGTTTTTGCAGACTGAATCAGAATGCATCTTATGTATCTCAGGCATACGTAAGATATCCTATTTTCATTTGCAATTCCCAGACTTTATTGTGAGATTTGGGCCTTTTCCCCTCTCAAACTATAGTACACCAAGCTTGTCCAGATCCGAGATTTAAATTCAACCACGGTTGCAAAACTTTTGATGACCACGACTGGATTGGAAGCAGGAGACTGAACATTTAACACTTCTCATAGCACAGATTATTACCGACCACAGATTGAAAGCCATATAGTGTCATCAAGAGAGCTGAGGTGGTGTAATATAGCAATAACACCCAAGAGGACGTTCTCTTCACTGTGATTATGGGTACAGTATGACAAAGTATTACATCATCAAAGTACCCAAAGTACCTTAAGTATCACATCACCAAAATAAAGAACGCACTCGTGGGTATTATGACTCAATGCAACAGTCGCCAATGCATGTGAACTCTCTGAAAGTTTTCTACATATATAAAAAGAGGAGAAAACAAGACAGATCACTAACTAGCTGCCTGGTTACCACAAGAGCTGGCAAAGCAGCTCTTATGGCAATTATCAGCACAGCGGGAACGTCTCTTTTGCCTGCTTGGCCGGAAAGTACAAGTTGTATAATGTGTGTTGTGATTCATTACGTCTGAAAATGGCTTATATGGTCACACTGGGAACTGTGACCAATGTGACAGATACCAATTAGTTCAGATTGCGGGTTGAACTTTAATGGTCTGGTTGTCCCCTCAGTCTGACCAGCACCCACAGCCTGCAGTGCAGTGTGTGCATCCAGCTTTCTTCCTGAAGCCCAGGGGCATTAAGCTACGTTCACACTGCAGGACTTCATGCTCCTGCTTTGCTGCTCCTGTCTGATTTTTTGGATGACTGCTCATATCTATCTTGTATGCACTGAGGGTCTAAGGCTGGTGGAGCTGGGTAGGTTAGGCTGTGTAAAATAGGTAGGCTGTTATGTCTTGATAAAATCCGCTTTCATGTGTCTTGTGCTTTTCCTTATGCTTATATAATTCTGTTCTATGTTTGATTGTTGATCAGTTAGATCTAGTTAGGCTCATTCTCTGTAGTCCTTTGAGACATGCATGTGATAAAGGGCTATATAAATAAACAAACTTAAACTTAATCTATTCTAGGATGTAACCCATATCTGATACTGGGGATGTGTGAAAACAGTTGACTAGTCGTTTGTAAGGATGTGCAAGGACGACATTTGTATTATCATTGTTGTTATTGTTATATTTTGTACTTTTCCTTTCTTTTGTACTTTTGCACATTTTGTGTTTCAGCCCTATTGTTTCTTAGGTTTATTTGCCGGCTATTACTGTCTTCTGAATGTATAAATGTTGAAAAGTATTCTGTATAGTCTGGCACTAGCCTTTTTCCATATTTAAAAAAATATTTAATGATGATATTAAAAATCAGTCAGAATTCCGATTTCAGTGTTCAAATACAAGTTTGAGAGTTCAAATACAAATCGCATGCAGGTCGCATGCCTCGTGATCCAATTTTGTACCAAATATCCATGTGTTCCAGATCAGTATTGAAATAAACAAAAACAAACCGATTTCTGCTGTTCACACTGATTAGAAAACATCAGATGTGAGTCACATGTGAGGGGAAAAATCCTAATGGCTCGTCTGCAGTGTGAATGTGGCCTCCGTGTCCTCTGGGACTCTCTCACCTCCATGCAGACTGCAGTGCCATCACTGCTGAGCGTGTATGAAATGAGTCAACCTGTGGGCAGAATGCATAGAAACATTCGACTCAGGAAAATCACTGAGGGCTCTGACCAATGGGGTGAGTGTCCATACGCTCCACCCACACACACACACATATATACAGAGGGTCAAATGATTCATAACACCCACTTTAAAACTAATACAAGTTGATGGTATATCACTTTGCACTGCTTCTCAGACCAGAGAAAGAAGTAGCAATTTTGTTCTGGATTTCACACTTGCACTCATGCAAGCATGCACAAGTTCACATGGATGCACACACACCTCATGTATACACATTTTAATATTTTAGTTGTCAAATGTATTTTATGTACTACTAATATCTTAGTCTCTGTTCTCACTTGTATTGTATTGTAATGTTTCTGTACTATTTTCAATCTTAATGTTCCTGTACTTTCTGGTTTAACCTCAAAAACCTTTTGTATTTTATATATGAAACAATGTTTAATGCCTTTGTCCCTGTTAAATAAACGAGTAAATAAAATAAAATACTGCACAAACACTCGCACACGTTCATAGTAAAAGCCAAGCACACAATAGAGGATTACTGGTTGTCTCGATTTACACACAAGGTTTGCGTAAACCCTGATAATCGGTGGAAAAATCACAATTGGAAGCTTTTCCATTTGTTCCTCGACAACAGTGAGGTGAGGCGGAGTGAGCGGAGTCTGGCCGTCCGCCTCCACTGTTGTTTTGACTGATGTCACGTCGCATCAGGACAGTTTCTGTGAGATTAGCTGTCCTGACGTTAGTGATGCATCAGAAGTCAGCAGGATAATCTCTGTCATATCATTTTGGGTGTGACAGCCCGTCCTTGCCTAATTGTCTGGTGCAAGAACATTTACATCTGAAAGGCAAAGAAATCTGTGATTTTCGTGTGTGATGTAATGTTTTTTCAAAATCCGTCAGTGTTCCAGTGTTTGCAGCCTACGAGCATCAGATCTGTGAATGGTATGACTTAAGCTTCATGGTTACATAAAGTTTGCCTCTAGCCATGTTGTGCAAAATTTCGCTCTGAGAGTGGAATGAATGCTCATTGTCGTTTTCAGTCATTTTTGATTCAAGTTGCTTATTTGTCATCAGCTGTTGGTTGTGGCTATGACTGAAAGGCATTAGTCATGGCAGAAATCAGGTATGACTACATGACTGATGTGATGTTACTCATGCCCCTTTTCCTTCACACACACACACACACACACACACACACATATGAATTTCGCTCATCATATCAGACTCAGCCTCCAGTCATGCCAATTCAAATCAACACACAAACGAAAGGGCATACGTGGTTTGCTCACCACATCAGCTCCAGTCGTGACCAGTTATTTTAACACACAGACACACACACACACACACACACACACACAGCCTTGACTATGATGACTCAAACCTCAGCATAGTATTGTGGAAAATCCTTGATGTAAATGGAAACTTTGAAGAACAAGGATTTTGCCAATAAAGGCCCCAGTTTCTCATGTACAAGTTCAATCCAGAAATCAATCTGTGAAATTAATGGTGACCAATCAAAGCGCTGTCAAATGATCAAGGGTATTCATTTTTTTAAAAATTTTTTTTTTAGCTGTGATATCCCTAGTTATCTTTAGTTAGGGGAAGCCAGCATCTTTCACATCTCAAACAGCCTTTTTAAACTTTCCTAATGTGCCTACATGAAACATTTATGAAACTTTTGGTGTGTTCTGACCATCTTTCAGAGTGTGTAATATTTAGAGACCATCGTTTTCTTTGCTCTAAGCTGTTAAAGTTATGCAACCTGGTAGTACCATGGGTTGTGTAGCTTTCTGGCCACGATACGATGGAATGAAGAAAATAATATGTTTACTAACAATTGTAAATAGCCAAAAAAAAAAACGAGAGACTTGTTTTTTTATATATTGTCAGAATCTGCTTTGTCAAAGTCCTGTCTCCCACCTTTTTTCACCTATTTTCAATTATTGGTTCAAACTGAAAGCTTTAATAAACATAAAAAGAGTGATTCACTTACAACACAATTCAGCAGAATATATTGTTAGAATCTGCTTTGTTCTCGTTCATTTATGTGCTAGAAGTGTGATTTTCAGACTGTTCCTCCATGCAATGGCAGTGAATGGAGAGAGAAAAAAAAACACAATTCTCCAATTTCCTCTACCGGAGCAACAGATAACAGAGAATCACTGATTTTGGGGTTTTATCATGGAGGAACACCCCAATACACATACACATACACAACCCAAGGTACTACCAAAGTTCAACATCACTTTAAGTGTAAGTGAATGGCAAATTACTGAAAAGTTATCTGCTGCTTCCTTACTGCTGTATCGACTGGACAGGAGCAGAAAATCAGATTTTCAACTCTGTGTGATATTCATGGTGGCTCTGAGTTAAAAAAAAAAGTCATTTTCATAATTGCTCTAAAATGATACTGTTTTTTATTTCATTCGCGCACCAAATTTCTGCTTTCAGCTTTAAGTGAAGTAAAAAGTAAAAAATAAAAAGGCAGTAAAAATGGCATTAAAACAGGTGATTATCTATTCTCATTATATAAATCCAACATTCCAACCCTTTTCAGTACTTTTTGATGCCTGAAAATCAATATCGATACCAAAAGTTGGTACGTGCGCCAATAGTTATTCAGCTCAAAACTTAACTGTCCCATGAGGGCAATTAGGCTCGCAGACAGGGTTTCCACCAAATCACCACAGCAGATACCATAATAGGCAAACGTCTAATGATAAGAACAGACAGCGAGTCTCAAGGTATCGCTTTTTAAAAGCCGGCCGCAGCTCCGCACCGACCCGCAGAGATCCATTAGCTTCTTAGGTATTCTGCTAAGGATGTGAGACTCTTTTATTCCAATCAGTTCAGTGTCAGAATTATTTCCATTATACCGCTCACCTTCTGGCAAACACCGTGTCCTCAGGGTGGGCACTTGCTCTCTTTCTGGACATAAACACACACACACACACACACACACACACCGAACTGCGAACTGGAAATGGTTCTCCATGCCATAGAAGAACCTTTTCTGGTTCCACAAAGAACCTTTCAAAAAGCTTTTATATATGGTTCCTCGGGATATTAAAGGGTTCTTAATTCTTAGTTATTGGATGATGGGTGCAATTGCAAATGAGGCTATAGGAGTGCAGAAATGGTTCTTTAAAGAACCTCGGTCTGAAATGGTTCTTCTATGGCAGTGATTCTCAATCTTTTTCATATCAAGGACCCGTAATTTCATACACATTAGGGCCACGGACCCCCATTAGATGAAATTCTGTCTCTCGGACCCAAATCTGAGAATATTTGTATTGTTAGATATGATTTTGTCCAGAATTCTATGATTATCTGTATTGTAGGTAGAGAGATAACAGAGAAACTATGATCAAAATGGTCATCCTACTATAGAATGAGGAATACTCTGTCTGTCTGTCTGTCTGCCTGTCTGTCTGTCTGTCCGTCTGTCTGTTTGTCTGTCCGCATCCATTTTGCTCCTCAATGGGTTGGCCAATCAATCTCAAACAGATCCATTGTTCTATGGCATCACTCCGAAGAACCATTTTCAGCACACACATAAACGTGCATACACTGCAGAAAATGTCCATCTTAACAAGTCATTTTTTTCATATTCAATCTTTGAATCTTATTTTTCTTAAACCAAGAGAAACATTCTGCAGTGAGGAGAGATAACTCCACTTGTTTCCAATGCAGCTTCACTTGTTTCAGGACTTTTCTAGAAATGAGTGTCAGTCTGTTGAAACCAGTCAGAATAAGGCAGATCACTGCACTGCTGCCAAGAAAATGACTCTTGATTCTACTAAATTCTTGAAACAAGTTGATTTGTGTTGGAAACAAGTGAAATTATCAAACCCTATTGGCAGCTTTCTTTCACTTGTTTTAAGAAAATTATGATTTTATGACTCAGTAATAGACTAAATGACTTGCTAAGATGGATATTTTACATGTACACACAGAAGCATAAACCCATGAATGTCTGTGCACATGCATTAAACATATGTGAACACACACCCACACATTCATAAACACACATGTATTCAGCATTGCCCTGCAGGCTACAGCCTGAGGCCCGTCAGCCTCAGCCGCTGGAGGGATTTAACTGAACAGTGGAATGGAATAACTTTGTATTCCCCTCTGCAGCAATTAGCCCGACTCAAGGTCTTACACCAAAGAATCAAATAGCTAAATGCCGAGTGTATTCATAATGATCCAGTGAGGGTACCGGCCGCAGGGATCCTCAGATGTGACACTATCATTATTCATTAACAGGGAACAATATATCACCAACACACACACACACACACACACACATGCATGTAGACACTCCACACACATAAGCACATAAACAAAAGGCCAAGCTACAGTAGTTTGGTGAATTTCATCTTCTCACTTCATAAATTTCCCCCTGTGAAGAAGTTTTAAGAGCTGTCCCAATAAAAGTCTATGATTCATGAGAGGGGTCAAGTAAATCCCAGGGAGGCGAGCCAGGTAGCCTGTAAAACTTCAGTACACATTCTCATTGTCTTTTCACGCTCCGCACCTCCCGTCCTCAGTCCCACCTTCTTCTTCTTCTCTGCCTCCCGATCTCTTTTCTTCCATCCCATTCTCCTCTCCTTTATTTTGTCTCCTTTCTTCTTTCCTTTCTCTGTCCAGAAAATCAGTTTAGGCTCATAAAGACAATGACACACCCTGTTTTACCACAAAAAATATGTAGGTACGAATAGGTAAAATCCTATTTTGCCATTACAGAGTTTATCCTAAACCCATTTCTCTTAAATTTGCCTTCCTTTATTAGATTTACGTTATGGCATCTTACCTGTTTTATTTTAAGCAACAAGTCACAGGAGGCTGATTTGTAAGTGCTTTTTACCGTCTTAGCTGTTCTAAAATCACTGTCAATCACAGCCTGTGGCTTACTGCTTTAAAACAGCAGTTACACGCCATTGTAATAAAACGGGACACAAATATTCAACATTTTCTGCCTTTATTAGATAGATGTAAATGAAGAAAGACAGGAAAGGTCGGGAGATTTATTTTCCCGCTTTTTTAGGACGTCACTACTTGCTCATCTTAAAACAACTTGTTCTTGTTTTTAATTGTGCTTCATCCATTAACAATAATTCCTCAATATTAAATGCTACAGTTGCATTTGTACACCTGTTTGTGCAAACATTCATATGTCAGTTTTTTTGTTTTTTGCTTTGTGTGAAAATATACATGTATTTTTGTAGATGCACGTATGCATTTATTCTTGTACTCTTCTGCTTCATCACCTTATCACAGTTGTTATGTTGTGTATAATCAGTTCTTGTTTTATTTTCTTTATTGTCATTTAGCCTATTATCTGTTTTTGGTATAATATTCATCCTTGTGCAGGTGATGTGGGGTGAGGGAGGGTTGGGGGAGGGAGAGGGTGATGGGAGCCTTTGTATTTGTATTTGTCTCGTTTTGTTGTATTGTAGATATATTGAGATTGAGTAGATATATATATATTGTTTCAAGGACCCCCTTGAAAACGAAATGATTCATCTCAAGGGCTTTATCCTTTCAGTAAAGTTCAATAAAGATGACACTCCTTCCTGCCCCTCATCCATTCCTTCCTTCCTTCCTTCCTTCCTTCCTTCCTTCCTCCCTTCCTATTCCACCTTTCTTACACCACCCCCACTTCCCCTTCCCCCCTCTCCCTCCTGTTGCCGAGCGATGGAGCAGGAAAACCACTTAGCCTCCTGACCCGACAAGTGAGACCATTTGAATTGTATTATTTTACCCTTAACGTTCTCCCTGCCACCCTTCCTTGTTTTTGCCGATCTCTTCTCCTTTTCCTTCTCTTCCTCTGGCTCCTCTACACCTCTGACTACCCTCTATCCATCTCCCTTCACAGCAGAACAAAGCTGCTTAAAATTAGTATAGTTTCCCGCTTTTATTTTTCCCCTCTCTCTTCCTTCCAATTCTCATCTTTCTCTTCCTCCTTCTACCCTGTTACTCTCCTCCCATACCTCTTCTCCCACTGTAAGAATCAGTTTGAACTCGATTAGAAGACGAGTGAAGCCTTTTAAAATGTACTCTCATCCTTTCTTTCTACTTCCCTAGCTTATTTGTGTCTCAGTTTGTCATCTTGACTGTTTTCTCTTTCTTCTTTTGTTTGGTGAGATGTTTTTGTAAGCTGCTTGGGCTTTTTTTCTCTCTCTCTCAGTTTTTACCATTTGATTATGTAAATAAACCCAAACCTACCTGTCTCCTTTCTTGTTTGTCATCATCATACTCTTCTTTCCATCCCTCTCACCAGCTTCCCCTTTTAGTTATAGCTTGGTCAGTGAGGTCTGAAGTGAATATAATTAACTCAGGTTTACTCATTTCACAGTATATGGAAAGGAGGATATTCTTGGGGAACCACCATGCCAAAAACATGCTTATACATGACAATCTGTATACAATTACTACTTTACAGACTTTGAGGGGAAAGTAGAAGCCATAAATCTCCAAGACAAAGAAGAGAAAGAGCAAATTGATGCTTTGCTGAGCATCAGTCAAAATCCATACGGCTCATCAATTTAGAGAGCATATTCATAGTTGATATAAGAAAAGAAGATACTTCTAATTTGGATGTTAGCCAGCTCTGTATGAGATGGACAGAAGAAGAGGAGCAGAAGCAAAAAAAAGAGCTTGACTGGTTTTGATTTGGACAAGAGAGACGATGCACACTCCTCCTCCCTTCTGGTCCTGGGAAGTGCATATGTCAACAATAAATACATATGATATATTATAGATTATCTTGTGTCTATTATACATTGTCTGTGTCTGTAACTCTGTGTGTACATGCTTAAATCCCCACTTTTGCCTGAAGTTTGCTGTGGGCGTGTCGTATGGGCGTGGCCAGTGGTGAGCGAGGCTAGCGGCCACAGAGCAGGTAAGTCATAGCAACAACAACAGTGGAGGAAAGGAGGAGGAAAAGAAAGAACAGATAAGATAAACGTGCGGCAGACAAAGACCCGTTCAAAAACACAGCGAACATCAGCGTTGCTCTTTTTGTTGCAGATTCGTTCTGCGTTCTCCGTCTGCTTCTTCAAGGCCTGTGGAGGCTTCATGCTGCCGGTTACCTCCACCCCAGGACTGATGACATCATCGAGATGAGTGACAGGTGTTGGGGAGGGAACTTAACCAATTGAATGGGAGGAGGGCGGGACTGACATTAACACTTCGCTAAATCAAAGTTAAAAGTTACATGTTGTAGCTTTAAAAAAGATTTGTAGTTGCATACTAATTGTTGTACACAATAGATAAATTACAACTTAATTCTATGTGTGACAAACTATTTATAAGTACAACTCTACATGTGATGCACTGTATGAATACAGATTTTTGGAAGACATTTGATGCTTCTGTGTAATGAGCCAATAGGAACGCAGGATTTTACATCCTATTTGTCTACAATAAAGACAGCATGTGGTCTGAGCAGAGTGCATGGTTGGTCATTTTCCCATTTTCGAATACAAAATAATTTCTCATGCACAATTAGCTGCACGAATGCACTTTACTATAGTCTATGTAAAGTATAAAATTCATTACACTAAAATATTGTTAAAAACTCAATTTTGTCTCAAGGTGAAAAGTGGCTTTTATAGCTTTAAATTGATTATTTTTGTTCCGGTAACTGATTTTCTGTATCACTCTCTCTCTTGTTTTACATTCACTGTGAGTCATTTTGTGATTGAGTCGTTCCTGGAAGTATTGCTGTTCTGCTCTGCTTAACTAAAGACAGACAGCTGTGTTAACGACAGTTCGTTAAAGCCATAACAAGAACGGAGACCACATGGTGACGTACGTTATAAAACGGGTAGTTAGTTTCCTCATTTGCAGTTGGTCGAGCCACATCACACCAAACACCAAAATACATGATAAAAACACACCTGTGACCACACAACTGTTGATTTCATTATTTATGTGCTGATCAAAAATCAACACCCACACCGGTACATATGTGCTGCTTGGCTGCTTGGCTGCTTTTGTTGAAATCAAGTCAAGTCAAATCTTTATTTTCGCCAAGGGGAAATTCTGTTTGCAGCAATGATAAAAAAAAAAATAAAAAAAAAAATTGCCCTCCACAGGATGTCAAGTAACCTTATACATCCCACCAGCAATAATATAATGCAACAGCAATGTTAGTTCTAAAACTTCACTTTAACATCAGTTCATTAAAAAAAAAGTCAATCTCCTTGTTAAATCTAACAAATTAATAACCAAAACCAAACCATTGATTCATTTGCTTTCTACAGAAACCGCCGCTTTAATCAAACAAAAATGACCATAAACCATAAAGAGGAAGGGAGGGATGTGTACATCAGTCTATCACTGAACACAAAAGGTGTTGCATTCGCTGACATTGGTGTATGTGGGGAGCTGTTGAGGGGTGGAGAGAGAGAGAGAGAGAGAGAGAGAGAGATGTGGAAGGGACCTCCGTCTGCAGCCACAGCCAAAGGTTCAGGCAGTCACTGAGCCTATTAGCTGTACTTTTAAGAAATGGTTAGTAAATGGTCAGGAGGCCGTCGCAGCTGGCATTCATAAAGGTGTGCTGGCTCCTTCTTGTCTGAAGTAAGTGTGCAGATCAAGAGCTCAGGAACCGAAGCTATTATTTAATTTGTTAAACGTTAGTCGGTTGGTACTCATAAATTACCATTGCGCACTTTTTTTTTAGAATTAGTCCCCGAATTGTCACATTTACTTTCCTCCCCATCTTCCTCGTTCCTTTATGTCCTTCTGTAAAACCGTTCACACCACTATCCCTTAATCTCCATTTACACATTTATTAGCATCATTCATTCCTTTATTTCAACTCTGTCTGTCTTTCCTTCTTCTATTCTTCCCCTCCTTTCACCCCTCTATCTCTTTCTGCACAGTAATAGTGCAGGACAGTCAGTTTACAGGTTGAGCTGACGGTGTAAGGGGGTTTCATCTTTTATATTAGGGGCTTTTCCCCTTTATCTACCCGCCCCCTCTCTCCACACACACACACACACACACACACACACACACACACACACTCAACACACACCCTAATAGCGCAAGATAATTTGTTCAAGCTCTCGGAGTAGTAATCAGCTAATCAGTTGAGATTTTATAGTCCATTCGTCTCTCTTTTCATCACGCTCCCTCCCATGTTCCTCTCCTCCTCAGCCTCCTTTCCTACCTTCCGTTCTACATCCCTCTATATATAAATAATACAAAATATCCATTGAAATTCCTCTTTTTTCCACCACCTCCCTCTCTTCCCTGTCCTCCTCCTCTATTCCTCCCCCCTTCTCTCCATCCAGGACAGTCAGTTTAAACTGTTGAGCAGCCAGGATGAGTCTCTTACAGTAAAATGTTTTATCATAGTGCCCGTCCCTTCCTCCCACTTACTCTTTTTCCTCTTGGTCCTATATCGTATCCCTCCTCCCCCTTTATTGCCCTGCCGTCCCTCCATCCCTCGCCAACACACACACACACACACACACACACACACACACACAGTAATAGAGCGGGATAATTAGCTTAAACTCCTGGAGCAGTGATCAGTTATGATTTTTTATCGTCTGCTGGAATTTCCTCTTTTGTCTCCATTTCGTTCTCATCCTCCCATCTCTCTCTCCTCCTCAACCTCATTTTCCTCCAACCTCCTCTCTCTATCCCTTCCATTTAAATTTGTTCACCCGTTCCCTCTCCTCCTCCTCCTCCTCCTCCTCCTCCTCCTCCTCCCCCATAGTAATAGTGCAGGACAATCAGTTTAAAGTCTTGGAGCGGTGATCACCGGAACAGTTTAGGTTTTATTGTCCAGTGGAATTAATCTGGTCGATAAGGGTCGGCATGGAGACCGAGCTGGTAGCCGCGAGTCAGGACCGAGCCCAAATCAATAAAACTCTAAACTTTATTACACCTATAAAACACACACACACACACACACACACACACACACACAGATGGATCCACACCCACTCAGAGACACTCACTTACCCATAATATAGATGCACATACGCTCGTAAAGACGGATGCCCGGACACAAACGCATGCCAGCAAAAATGGCCGCACATGAAAAGACGCGTGTGCATGCAAAATTCCACCTATGTAAGCGCACACGCATGAACACGCATGTTGAGAAATGCAGGTGCAAACATACACTGCCCGTGAAAAAAGTTTGGGGACACCTAGCTTTGGTAAATGTTTAGTAAATCAGCATGTTTTCTTTGTCGGCTTGCAATAACTTAACTACATTAAAGACTAATTAGATTTAGTTTGAGAAAAAAAATCATGCATGCAAATATTTGTGATGATAAAACTAAACTAAAACCTCCTTAGCAGCTGGAACTGCTGCACTGCAAAAAATGACAACTTGTACAGTGATTTTCTCTTGTTTCCAGACCTTATCAAGCTTATTTTATGATATTTTTAGTCAAATTATCTCACTGAACCGACAGATAATCCTGCTGGTTTCAATAAATTTCACTTGATACATGCCAATATGACTTCTTTCAAGAAATCATCATAAAACAATGAAGAAAACAAGAAACTTTCTCCAAGACAATTTCACTTTTACCAAGTAAATGTCCTGAAACAAGTTACATTATCCTGAAAAAAGTCCAATTTGTTGAAACCGGTAAAATGATCTGCCAGTGCAGTAATATGATTTTCACAAAAAAAAACAAAAAAAACGAAATAAGCTTGATAAGTCTGAATATAAGATAAAATAACTGAACAAGTTCCTTTTCTTCAGTTTTTCCTCAGAGACGCTCTGCCATGAAAAACCGTCTCTTTACACCACAGAAGACACTTTGATGAGTGTTGAAGAAATAGATCCAAAGTATTAGGAAATAGCTATTTTATGTTAACAAAAGCATTGCAGGCATTTTTTCCCCTTACTTCTTCATTGGAAAATAACAGAGAAAATCAAATATTACTTTGAAAATGTAGAAAAGGCGAGGTGTCCCCAGACTTCTGACGGGCGGTCCTGTGATCGCACATAAAATCGAAAAATAAAATCGAAAGGTGGCCGCGCTTTTGCGGTCAAAGCGCCGACACTGCAACAGAATCTGTATCTTCTTTTAAATCCCTTCTAAAAACGTATTTTTATAGAAAAGCCTTTTTATTATGGTTCTATTAGTTCTTTATTATTCTATATATTTTGTGTCTTTACTTTCTAGTTTTTGGTCTGTTTGATTTTTAGTCTGCTTTTACTCTTCTGACACATAAAGGCAGAAGTGAACAATTGCACATATTTGCACATACAGTACACTCGCCCACTGAAACAGACATCCACACACACACACACGTACACACACACACACACACACACACACACACACACACACACTTGCAAGTCTGCTGATCCATCTGTCTTTCGCTCAAACATCTGTGATCCGGCCTGACAACAGACAATGTCTCTATTCAACTCCAACTCTTTTTGTGTTTGTCTGAGTGTGTGTGTGTGTGTGTGTGTGTGTGTGTGTGTGTGTGTGTGTGTGTGTGTGTTTGCACGTTTGACTTTTAGGAAGCGACAGGAGAATAGAGCTGTTGGCGGGCCGAGAGAAGAGGCCCGAACAGAGCGGGACGGGGTAACGGAGGGCAGGGAGGTGTCAGACGGAGCGGAGGAGATGGAAACAGTCGGATCGAAGTTTCCTCTTAAACACTTTCATTCCACCCTGGGAACAATTACACCTCTCTCAGTCTGTCCATCTTAATCTGTCTGTTACTGTCTTTCTGTGACTCTGCCTCTCTCTCTCTCTCTCTGTCTGTCTCTGTCTCTCTCTCTCTTAATTTCTGTCTCTCTCTCTCTGCCTCTATCTGTCTCTCCCTCTCTTTCTCTCTCAGTCTCTCTGCCTCTTTCTCTATCTCTCTAGCTCTCTGTCTCTTTATTTATCTATCTGTCTCTCTCTCTACCTCTCTCTCTGTCTCTCTCTCTATCTATCTCTGTCTCTCTATCTCTCTCTCTCTCTCTGTCTGTCTCTGTCTCTCTCTCTCTTAATTTCTGTCTCTCTCTCTGCCTCTCTCTGTCTCTCCCTCTCTCTTTCTCTCTCAGTCTCTCTGCCTCTTTCTCTATCTCTCTATCTCTCTAGCTCTCTGTCTCTCTATTTATCTATCTGTCTCTCTCTCTACCTCTCTCTCTGTCTCTCTCTTTCTCTATCTATCTCTGTCTCTATCTCTGTCTGTGTGTGTGTGTGTGTGTGTGTGTGTGTGTATCTCTCTCTCTCTCTCTCTCTCTGCCTATCTGTCTGTCTGTCTGTCTCTTTCCCCCCATTTCTACCTCTCTGTCTGCCTGTCTTTTTTTTTTTTTCTCTGTTGCCTTTTTTGGTCTTTGTGAGTCTCTCTCTCTCTCTCTCTCTCTCTCTCTCTCTCTCTCTCTCTCTCTCTCTCTCTCTCTCTCTCTCTCAATTCAATTCAAAGGGGCTTTATTGGCATGGGAAACATACGTTTACATTGCCAAAGCAAGTGTGAAATAAAAACAAAAAATGTAGGTACACTCTCTCCCTCTCTCTCCCTCTCTCTCTCTCTCTCTCTCTCTCTCTGTTTGTGTCTGGTAACATTAGAGTGTCCCTGTCTCTCTCTGCTCTGTATTCACTGCAAACATACTTTTCTACGTGATGAGTGTTATTGGATATAATACATTCAATCAATGAAAGTATTCTGAGCATGTTTACGTGTGTTTGTGGAGTTTGTGCCTCTCTCTCTCTCTGTGTGTGTGTGTGTGTGTGTGTGTGTGTGTGTGTGTGTGTGTGTGTGTGTGTTCCCTGTCTGCTGAGTGATGTACTGAGTGGAGTCAGGGAGATGCATGACTAGACGCTTCTGTTATGACAGCTAGCAATGAAAAACCACTTGGAGGCTAGCACCGCTATTGACATCGTTCTGCCTGGTCATTCATTCTTGTGTCAAGCAGCACATTACTCACACTGAACACACACAACGAGGGCAGAGTGGCAACATTAGGAAACATTTTAGCCTAATGGTTACGAACATTGACTAAGGGTATGAAGGGATGAAGAGAGAGAGAGAGAGAGAGAGAGAGAGAGAGAGAGAGAGAGAGAGATGTTTGAACAAATTTATGCTTTATACCTTCAGAGTCAGGGAATTTATGCAAAGAGAGGTAATTTTGGCCGGTCCTCACTTCTTCAACTGGCTGTTTTAGGGTTCAGGCTTGATTTTAAGGTTAAGGTTAGAATTAGGATTACCGTATTTCCTCTAATAGTGGCCGGTAGTCAATTAAAAGCCGGGTCTCCGATAATGGCCGGGGCCGTGGTCGACACGAACAAATAAAGGCCGGCCTCAAATACAGGCCGGGGAAAAAAACAAAGGAAACAAGACTAGGTCAAAACCTAGTATATGGCTGGACCGTGTCCGTCTCCTCTCTCCGCCGCTGTCCTCTCCACCGCGCCCACGGCCCGTACCTATCGGGGACACCCGGTGACGCATCGGCGTCGGGACCCCCGCCGAAATCTCGGCCGGATCACCGGGAACAAATCGGCGCCCAGCTATCGGCACTGAACCGTGACCCCGGGAAACTCGAAGCGTCGGCAGTAAGCCCTCGGCGCACCGAAACCTCCATGCCACCGACAGAACAGAGGGCTGTCAGGTGGACTGAGCTCACGCATCGAAATAAACGGCGATATGATATAATTGTATAGATTCTACTTTAGCTTCAGTTAGCTTCAGCTTACATGCAAACAACGGTGGATACCGGTAAACTCCTGGCGCCTGTTATACATGTAACTGTAGTTTGTAGTAACGTACAAGTGCCACAAGACGGCTCGGCCGGCGGAAGTCTCTGGAGCGTGCCGTCGTCGATTACCGTAATTATCGTAATGCATTGCAGTAACAAAAAAACGGCTACCTAACGTACCCCAACAGAAGCAGATCAGAAAATCAAACTTCATACTAAAATATGAGCAAATATACTTATCAAACAGAGGGAATTAGAAATAAAGGCCTGTCTCTAATATAAGCCTGCTTCCAATAAAGGCCTGGTACCCTCTGCAGTTGAGGTAAATAAAGGCCCGGGCCAATATTAGAGGAAATACGGTAGGTTAAGGTTAGGCATGTAGTGCTGAGCGTTAAGGTTAGGGTTAGGGGAGAGGGAATGGATGTAGTTAATGGATGGTCTGGTAGAAGTACAAGGGGGTGTGTGTGTGTGTGTGTGTGTGTGTGTGTGTGTGTGAATGCCTGTTTTGCGGGGGTAACATGTTTTGTTTCCACTCAGGTGGAAGAATGAGAGTGCACAGAAACATGCACAGTGTCATGCTCTACTCAAAACATAATTCTTTATTCACAGAAGTACAGGACATTGGTGCACAGATCTATCAGTCGTCACATTACATGCTGACACACACGATACACTGACAACAGAGGCAGCAGTAGCTTAATCCTGAGTTCACGCTGTGAGCAACTTGGTTGATGGGTTTCTCCCTTCTGGCTCACTGTGGGCGATGGGAGAGGCTCCGACTGCAGCAGTGATCTGCGGCTACGTTTCAACCAGGCAAATTATGTAGTTTTCATTGCTTTGATATTGACTGTCATGACATTACGTTGTTTTAATGACTTAACATAGCTAGCTGGAAAGCACTAATTAGGTAAAATGAATCGGAAATAAACAGAAAAAAGTCAATACAACGTCTTCAGAGCTTACCATCGACCCCAGTGATGGAGGCAGTCGTTCTCCAAGCATCATTTTTGAGATGTTTATACCTGTAGTCTTTCAAATACAAGTTGTAGAGAGATGAAGCTTTGAATGGCTGTAATCAACTTCTCTTCCATGTTGCACTTGTCAGGCAGAACTATTGTTCATAGAGCAAAATTACATTGTGGGGAAGCAAGGAAGCGTGGAAATCTGATTGACTGTTGACGGCTGAAAACTGAAAAGTTGTGAAAAGTTGTTGCCAGTTTTTCTCAGCTGACAAGCTTGTTGACACTGGTCGAGTTTCCCTGGTTGCTCAGCTCTAAAGGAACTGAATCGACTGCTGGTGACTTGTTGATTATGTTGCGTGTAGTGTTAAAGGCGTACTTTCCCCCCTTGAAATAGCATAAACTCCAAAAATGATCCTACTCAATGATTACTTATGGCCCATTGGTAGTGTGTGACAGTGTGTGTGTCCGCAGAGACCCAGCTGCCTTCTGCCTGGATTTTATTATTTCTGAATGTTTCTGGGCGTCGATCTTTGGGCAGCAGGTGAGTCCTGCAACCAAAACCACTGCTGAATCCTTTTATATCTAAAAGCCTCTCTGGCTGCGGTAGCGGTCCTGAAATCTAATACAGAGATAGAGTGTGTGTGGTGAGCTGGCAGCTAGCTACTGTTGTTAGCGTAGCTTCATTGTAGTAGAAAAGCTGATAGCTAAGCTAGCCGGCACCTACCTGTCCAACAGAAAACAGGTTCAACTCCGCGTCTCTCTTCATCCACATCCTCTCCTCCAATACTCTCCAACAGGTGAAAACCAACAGATTCACTCTTGTTTTGGAATGAGCCTTGTCTGCTCAGCGTTTTGCCTTGCTGTACTGTTTTTTTTATTGTTTTTTTACCGTTCTGGGTCAACTTTAAAAGTTGTGTTTACAAGCCACAAGCAGCAAAATCCTACTCAGTATGCCTTTAACGCACGGTTAGAGAGGCTCCACTGGAGAAGTTGGGGATTGAAGTGCAGACCTTCACTAAGTGTTGGAAGTATGTGGGTAACATGTTGGCTTTCATTGCACATAGCAAAGATTAAATTCACCGTTCCAGCTAACACGCCCAAAACAAAGTTCCATAAGCTCTTGTGCCCAAAAACAAACAAGTACAGACATAAAAGATAAGCACACACACACACACACACACACACAAACACACACACACACACAGCGCACCGATGTCATCAGAGCGGATTAGTCACACATGGCGAAAAGACTAGAAAGAGGGGAGAATGGCTGGAGGAGAGGAGAAAAGAAAGATGGGGAGTGAAGAGCATGAGAAAAGAGTAGGGGGAGCATGAAACGGAGATAAAGATGGAGGGGAGAATGGAGAGCGAGACACGAGGGGAGATAGTAGAGCGGATGACCTTGCTTTTTTTGTGAAAGAGAGAGAGCGAGTCGGAGAGAGAGAGAAGAGCATGACCAGGAGCATCACCCATATCATAAACCTATCTGTGTGTGTGTGTGAGAGAGAGAGAGAGAGAGAGAGAGAGAGAGCGAGAGAGAGAGAGAGAGAGAGAGAGAGGGAGAGAGGGAGAGACAGGGTGAAAGACAAAAACAGCAAGATATTGATACAAAGGCATGATCTTTATCTTATACATATGCATGTGTGTGTGAAAGTGAGAAAGAAAGAAAGAGGAAATTCATCTTCTATAGCTCTTATGTGTGTGTGTGTGTGTGTGTGTGTGTGCCCCTGTAATCAGCAATAGGGTGAATTCTAGTGGTAATACTGCTGTTTAACTATACCTGCAGGCAATGCACAACTGGAAAGAGAACACACACATACACAAATCACAAAAGCCCCCCCCCCCCCCCCCCCCCCCCCCCACACACACACACACACACACACACACACACACACAACACACACACACACACAAGATTCACATACACCTCAGAGAGGCTTAAACTCAAGGTCAGATTTCTGAACAAACACACGCACGCGCACACACACACACACACACACACACACACACAGTTATTTGTCTATGCACAGCTGTGTCTAAGCAGCTTGAGATCTGGTGAAGTGACAGATACTTGAACACTTGAAGCACTGATGCAGAACAAACACACACACACACACACACACACACTTTTTCCTCTCTCTCAAATGGTCAGCACCATCACACACACACTAGCCGCCTCCCACACACTCTCGTCTCACACGTGCACGGCTCCTCATGCACACTGAGCTCATGCGGCTCCGTGCTCAGAGGCTCCGGGTAAATAACCGCCACCGGCAGAGGGTGAAGCGCGAGAATGGGCCGAATGTTTAACAGCTAAATGCTAACTAGACAGATAACCTTGTGTTATGAGAAAGAGCGGGAGGAGGGCAAGAGTGGAGAGAGAGAGAGAAAGAGGATCCTAGAGAATAGAGAGAGCTTTGTGGAGATTTCCAAATCTACAGAGAGTCGAGGGTGCAGCTCGGACTCTCTTGGCCCGGCTAAGAAGAGAAAACACACAAAGGCGTGCACTCTTCCTTTCTCTCCATCTAGCCAACGAACCTGCGCGCTAGTACACTTTTTCTATCACACACACACACGCACACACGTACACACACACCCCCGGCGGGTGGGCAGGATGAATGGCTCAGCTGTCCTGTATTGACAGCAGGATTGATGTTGTCTGATTCCCAGGTGACTCATTTGACCACAGTCAGAATAGACCTCCCCTCAATGCTTCACTGACTCACTGTGTGTGTGTGTGTGTGTGTGTGTGTGTGTTTGTGGTATAGGGCAGGTCTCTCTGGTTCAATGAGTACGCATTGATAAGCATTCATTAGGAGGCAGACAGCAAGAGGGAGGGAAGGAGGGAGGAAGAAGAAGTAAAGAAGTCGGAGTGGATGAAAATTAATCGCTGGAGGATCAAAAGAAAATGAAATATGAAAGATAGAATAAAGACAAAGTGAGAGTGTGTGTGTGATATTTTAAATCTTATTTCAAATTGGATCTAATAATATTTTTGTATTTATATTCTGTCTTCAATTTAAATCAATTTTATTTATAGGGATGAAGCGGAAGGTAAACACACCTAAACACCTTTTTTTGTGGAATGGAGTTTATCCACTTTTACAGTGACTTACATTTTAATGATGTAAATTCATATTACACTAAAGAATATTGAGCTGATGTAAGTTAGAAAAAGACTGAAAACGTAATTGATTTTTGTTTATATTGGTGGTTGTTTTTCCCATGACGGTCACTGACTTGAGGTCATGCCTTACTCACGTTTTTATTTACCACTACACTGTTTATCCACTTTATTAGCTTCTTTACTCGTTGTTGTCTGACCTGGTCTTTGCTGCTGTCATGACCCAACTTCCCCTCAGGGATCAATAAAGTTCGTCTTGTCTTGTTTTATCTGATACAGCGCACAGTTAACCGTGACAGAAAGGACATGAGAGAGAGAGGAAGAGGACATGATGACATGTAACAAAGGCTGTCAGCTCCAGATTTGACATCTTGATGACATTATACAGGTTCAGGGTTTTCAGACAGAAACAAAGACACAACGTTACAAATTGACGGCTCACACTGTAGCCTGATGGATTATTAGGACACGTCTCATGCTATCATCTGTATGCATGTATATGTATATGTCTCACAAAATTTTGTGAAATGAGCACAAACTCTGAAACACAGATTATGTGTTGTGGGAGCAAAAAATGTGAAAATTATCCACCACAGAAGATGTAACAAGAGCACAAATTGGGACAGGCAATTTTCATTTGTTTGTCATGTGAAAAAGTTAGCTAACAGTTAAGTTTAGGCAAATTAAGCATCTTTGGTTAAGGTTAGGGTTAAGTTTAGCCATCTAAAGCCGTGGTGGGCAGGATTTCAAAATTGGCATTTTGTTTGAATTGAGCAAAAGTAATTCCCATATTGAAAGACAGAGAGCTTTGTTTTGGGTTTTTTTCAAATAAGAAAAACCTTTGCTGAAAATGAAAACTTAAGTCACAAAAAAAAAACTCCTTGGCTCGAGTTGGGAATTGCTATTTCAATATCAAACTATTTTCTGTTTTGCGTCTCCTCCAGGTAATCCTTTTGTGTTGGAGAAATGCTTTTCTCTCAGTTTTCAGTTATACAGAGTATGTTGTTTGCATTTTAAGACATCTCACTCATTTCACAACATCTGGTGAGACCAAGCTAGATTGCCCAGTTACTACAATCACTTGTTTGATTGATTTTAGACACTAAAATTGCGTCGGGTCCTGCGAGTCGGGTGGGTTTCCCACGGGATGGGATCTGATGCAATATTTCGCGACACGGGACACGGGGACAGCTGGTGCTAGAATCAGCTGCAGGATGCTGAATCTTTCTTAAAAGTTTCAGCAGCACGGCCGGGACAGCGCTTCAGTTCAGCACCAAGAAAGATCACACTCTCTCTCTCTCTCTCTCTCTCTTCAAAGGGCCTAGTCTACTTTGAAACTGAATCAATTTTTCCCATTTCCCTTTCCCCTGCAGTAGGTTGTAAAATTAATAGGCAGTAAACAGAAAGAAACCTACAACATTCATCTGTTTAGTATCCATTATACAGTACTAAAAGAAATGTTTAGGGATCCCAACAAAATGAATAAAATCACTGTCATTTATGACTCAATATCACAATCGTTTCTCATTGGCTAAAATGTTACAATATGATGTTGTGGGCCAAAACTTTTTAAGAGCAGTTAGGAGCGGGACAAAACTTTTTAGGATGGAAGTGGGAGCAGGTGGGATTGAGGTCAGTTTAGAGTGGAAGTGAGCAGGAGCGGGATTTAAAAAAAAAGAAAAAACAGTCCCACGCAGACTCCTAGTGCACTCTGCTTCCTTAGGGCAGTTTGGTCTAGATTAATGAACATTTTCTACTGTCTCCCATCACCAGAAATAACATAAAAGGCTTCATTCCCCACTGCCTATTCTGTGATGTCATACTAATGTACAACTTCAGATACAGTCATTGTAGTTTTGAAGTCCCACACACACACATTGAAGTCCCACTTCTTTTCTGCATGTCTACTGAACTAATGATGAACCTTTGCTCCAAGAGGAAATTGTTGGAAACATTAAGTTTAGCTCTTTTGAGACTTTGGATGTTGCAAAGATGGTCTGCTAACTTCCTGGTTTAGAGACACACGACTTATATACTAATTTGATTGTATAACTTTCAAGAAAGAATTGTCTGCAGTATTAATGCAGAATAAACCCATGATAAATGCATTAAAGGAGATTTAAAAAAGCCTTTGATTTCTTAACATAGGCCTAAAGCATGGCTAATAGCTGTGAGCTATTCATATCCATACATGTCTGTTGTCATTTATTATCTTTGTTAAGTGGGTTTGTTTTGTTGAACATGTTGTTTATGCGTTCAAAAATCTGAAGCGAACAAAATGTAACGTGAAGTTGTGATCATTTGAGCTTCAATAAAAACATAAAACAAAAATACTAAAAATATCCACACATTTTATCTGTATTTCCCTCAACAATGGGGACGTCACTCACATCAAACGAGTCACCAGCTTTGACTGTGACATCATCTTCCACAAATGGATATCACTGGTCAAGGGCATATTTTCACAGAAAGTCTAACAGGTTCTGCATGTATAAATATATATATATATTTTTGGATGAAAACTTCACTGCTCGTAAACGAGAAATCATTGTAATATATTTGAAAAATGAACTTGAAAATTGTGACTTGAAAATGAACTTTTTAGTTTTTATTGTTTTATTTTGTTTTCCTGCAAAAAAGTCATGTTTGATGTGCATGGTGCTTAACTCAAACGTCATTTGGATGTAAACTGTCAGATAAAGAACGTACAAGTCCACAGAATCAGTCCCCCATTCATTATTAATGGAGGCTAAGAAATCAGTATGGCATTACAGATTCACATCTTGCTTTACTGGTTTCTATCTTGTGGAGAAAGCTGTTCATGTTCACAATTGCACTGTCCATAAATATAATATGTGAATCATAACCTTTATGTCTCTACTGTCACCTTCAGCTGTGTAAAAACACCATCTGCTAGGCTGAGGCAGAATCTTTACTGCTATATCCTTGTTTTATGTGACTGCAGCCTGACTTACCTGCCAAGCTATAAGGTAAACAGAAGATGTTGTTGCGTTCAACTTCATTGGAACCACTGGAACCAACCAGCACAGTGAACACAGGCTTGCTTAATTAAATGTTCAGCACTCAGTCTCACAAAATTTCATGAAAGGAGCACAAACTCTGAAATGCAGATTGCATCTTGTGGACATGAATAATATGAAGATTACGTTCCTCCACCATGAAAGGATTAAGTGACAACAGCATGAATTGGAAATGCTATTTTCATGTGTTTGTCATGTGAAAAGGTGAGCTAACGATTAAAGTTAGGGTAAACTAAAACTTTGGTTTGAATTAAGGTTAAATCAAGGTTAAATTAAGGTTTTCAGGTCAAACATTAAATAAGAAGAACTTTCACTTTAAATGAAATCTACACTCATAGTAGAAAACTTACTGGCATGAGTTGGGAATTGAGCCCGGGTCGTCAGAGTTGAAGGTAAATTATATCCAGTCCTCCACCTCAACATCCAAACGTTACTTTAACCCTTGCGTAGCCACACCTCCGTCTCAAGCTCACGGAGGTCTGGAGAAATTCAAGCAGCACAATTGGTTAGAAAAGGGCGGAAACGCTGAGGGAGAGTTGTCATCAGGCTTCAAAACAATAAAACTGAAACAATCAATGAGTGTTGACAGCCTTTTTCCTCAAGTTGCTCTGTAGCCTGGTTTGTTATCTGTCTTCTCAGCTCTGCCCCTATGAATTAATATATAAATTAATCTCTTTATTGTGCCAGGAGTTCAGCTCCCTGGTTGAAGCCACTGACTGAAACCAAAAAACTGAGGGAGGAGACCAATTAAAATAGTTAAAATAAACATACATTTTCTCAGCCACAACTGAAGTTCTGCCAGGAATCACTCATGTCATAGCTTATCCATTTATGCAAATAGAGATGGCAATACAGTTTGACTTGGTGGTATGGTTCTTCTCTTGGGGAAGCGCCCTGCTGCAGCATAATGCATAGGATCCCCATGGAGGGTTTCTATGTGTTAGAATCCCCCATGGGGATTAATTTAGAAGTAAAGACCCTTTAGGGTGCAAACAAACAGAGCAGAACCAGACCAGATGGAGGCTGGGTGGAGGGAGGTTCTTGCAAATAACAGCACCAAGGCACACATCAGCATACAGAGTGGATGTGAGTGTGTGAAGGCCTTTAAATAGACCGCCACATCAGTGCAGTGAGATGCAGTAGGTGTGGCAGAGGTCAGCTGACACAGCACAGCATGACTTAGAGTGTCCTGCCAGAACTGGATCATTAAATAACAAAAAACTAGAGCTGGCCCAAATGCCAATTTTACAGGCGTTGAATACTAGAATACTTCTTCTCAATAATAGGCCTCATTCAAAATAATAATATCTAAAAAAAATGTTTCTTCGCTAGGCATTGCAACTGAATCCTCAAAGCCTGAGGCGCAGGTTAATTATTGTGGTTCAAAGTACATCAAGTGAGTGGAGACTTTGTATCGATAATGTTGCAGGTGACAGACGACCAACATGAATGAATGTGCTGCCTCAGCGCTTTTTCACCTGTAGGCCAAGCCTAAAGCCCAGCGGATTTTTCTTCACCAATACTTACAGATTTCAGATGATTGATCAAACTGGCCCCCATGGCAAGCCAGTTTCTCGTTGCATACTTGGCACCGAACCTTCTTCTTATCATGTCTTATTTTAAACTGTTGCCACATAACTGATTTCTTTGGCACTGGCATCTCCAGCTTCAACGGCACGTGTTAGGGGAACCACTCTAATTAACCAACCAGCCAACAGAGAAAGTAAAATGAATTGGGGTCAACGGAGGGAGTTACGCAGAAGATGGAGAGTGGCGGATCTTCCCACATATCCACTCTTTGGTCAAACTGTGTGCTTTCGGCATTTTGTGGGGCTGCGGTGCATTAATGATGATGGGCAATTGATTTATTTCCAAATTTTAACAGTAACTGCTACATCCTTCAAAATGTGTATATGCTATGCTGATAAAGTTTATTTTATAGGTCGCTTTAATTGAATATTTAGGATTCAAATTCTAAATAATTGTTGTATAAAAGCCGTAATAATCTGTAAGTTGTTCTTAACTGTGAATATGGGTGCTTTGGTGCTGTAGACTATTACATCAGTGTTGTACCCATTTTTACAGTAGGAACGTGCTGTCATGTGTAATTGCTATATTATTACAATACTGACTGCAGTACTGAAACAGTACATATTGAGCAGTGCATTTGTCACACCAATTATGTGTTGACAGCTATTTATTTAACAAATTCACAAAACAGTCTTAATGAAAAGCATGAAAAACAGACTTAAAAATAAGTCACTGAGAAAAAAAGACTTCACGTTTCTGACTGCAGCAGCGTCTCGAACAACGTGCAAAAATGCAGAATTCTCCGAAAAAAATTGCATACTAAAACATTCTGCTGTTGTGGCACTTTGACAGCCTTCAGTCATATTAATATTTACTAATTCAAATCCTCTTTGAATTTTTGAAATTTGCTCTGACAGCCCCAGGCACGGGACACGTTTAAAAATACTTCCGGCCACAGACAAACACTGTATGTTTGATGTGGGAGTCTCTCCATAGGCTCGATACATATTTAAAACTCCTTCTGTTGGCTTTAGGTAAACACTGTAGTGCTGACATGTCTCCACATACATGTTACATGTCTTACGACTCATGGTGATGTTTCCTCCTTTTGTGCTTAGATAAGTGTTATTGATGTGTAAATATATGTGCCTCTGTAGGCCTTTTGCCCCGCTGTAACACTCTCCATTGGCCTTAGCTAAACAGACTATGTAGGCTTGTTACATGTTTTAAAACGTATACTTTTCTCTACACAATAACATTAATGTGAAGGTTTGACTTTGCAGGTATTATTATTATTATGTGTTGCTGGCTCAAAGTTAGTTCCTGACATCAAGTTTTCTCTCTCAGGCCACAAAACAACAACATTTCATCTGTGGATGTTGATGGGTTCGTGGAGATTAACTTGTTCAGTTTCTCATTCATCTCTGAGTCGGGGCTCGACGGCGTCTGTGATGTTGTTGCTCGTCTTTTCCCTTGTCTCTTGGTAGATTGCGGGGGTGCCGGATGGTTCTCAGACTAAAAAGATGCTTCCTCTGAGAATGATGACTTCTCTTCATCTTTGACTCCAAATTGCTGAATGTACTGTACTAGAATTCAAGAAAAGGTAATGCTGCACAACTTTATGGGAGTAAACTACAACTTTTAAGATGTAATTACTTCTTGGGCCAGTTTCACAGACAACTATGCGTTCTCTACTTGCTTTTTTCTTGGAATAGGAACGCTTAGGTTTTAATTACTGTTGCTGTCTACACCGTTTCCATAAAGGCACGTCACTCTGACCTGCTCTTTCTTTTTATGCTTGAAGTCTATTTTTTCCTAACTACGTACATAAACTTACCATTTAAAACCTATTGCATAGGCTTAAAACATTGAAATACCAATATTTTGGTATATTTTAAGCTTTTTAGCTGAGAATGATCCCATCTCTCCACCTTCTGAAAAATTGTTTCTTTTCTATATTCCTTTTGGTTCCAATTATAAATATTCATCATGGCCGATAAGCGAGCATTCCTAATTATATTTTTATGTCTATCTTAACTTTTAATTACATTACTATGATCAATTTTGCAATCTCATTTTTTCCACACAGAGCTGACTATATAAAAAGAAAGCTACTCCTACAGTGTTTTCTTGGTGAGGCGGTATGCATGACAGTAAGAAAGAAACTCTGTTGACTTTAAAAACTCCACCTAAAACACCAAAGTGCTGCGGCAGCAAAAGTGCTGCTGGAGCTAAGAGGATCACTGAACTAAATATTAATTAATGTGTTGACTTAGCCACTACAGTTAGAAAATCAGCAGCTGCTTCCTGGTGTGTGGATGATCAGCCAGCAGCCTAGAGCCGGGTGTGTGACTTCTACCGTACCGCCTGGTGTACGAGCGCACACTGTGTTTCCCCTCTGCAAGGCCTAAAGACCACATACCGTAATTCACCTAAGCAATGAGCATTGCAAAAAGCGTTGTGCAAGAATCAACAAAACAAACACAGCACAGCTTTCGAGCACCTAATGTTTATGAATGATATGTAACTCATGTGAGAGCAGTGTTGTTTCTGCTGCTTCATTTAGCTCCAAACCTCGCCCTTAAGTTCAAGTTTAGTCAATTATTCAACGACTTTAATGTTGATAATGTATGCATATATCAATATTTAATAGGAAAAACGTACAAACTGGGCATATTTACCCATGTCAACAATGTATTTCTATTTCTGCTTGTGTGTATCAAGGCTTTGTGCTCGATTTCATGCTTATGAAAGCTAAAACGCAACTTAAACGGAACCAGTGTTGACTAACCTAATAATCTCTTCTCTCTCTCTCTGATCATCCTTACCCAACATAAATAATCGAGTTGTTGGGTTTATATCAGCAGGCTGTCCGAGACCTGTTGAAAATAACTTCATTTGCCGAATTAAATTCCAGTTAAATTCTGATGTGGTTCATGTTTTGTTTATATGCGGAGGACAGAATTGACTATTTTGAACAATATCAACAAATGAAACACCGGAGCGAACCAGAGCGAGAGAGCAAACAGAGCTGGGTGAGGAAAGCTGCCAGAAACTCCAAGTTAAGAGTTAGTGTCTAGAAAAGGAAAGTGTACTTTAGTGTGCACAGCTCTACACTGAAGGTAAATAGGGGGAAAATAAGGGGAAAATTGCAGGCCTTCTTTAAGACATTAAATAATATGTTTATTTATAGGGTGTATCAACGCTTTGACCTCTACTTTCTCATTGACGTGATAGAAATAGCTGGTCTTCGTTTGAACGTTTTTCTTTTTTTTGCGTGTTTCAAAGTGCCAGGTAACCCTTTGACCTCTACCTTCTCATTTACATGTCATGAATTTCTCTATTCAGGAAGCGTCCTGTACGATATCAGCGCAGGTGAAAATTGCCTGGTTATAAGGAGTAACAGGAACAAGGAGTGAGCGCTGCGTGAGTGCCATGATGATCCGGGTGCAGGCGGACACGCTCAGAGGAGAGCAGCTACCAGTTACTATAACACTGACACTGCATCCTTATCCGAACACCAACTTAACATTAGCATCAACAATGGAGGCCAATGATCTCCATGCGTCGTTTTTAAGTGTATACTCTTTTAAACCTGCAATAAGCGATATCAGACCTTCTAACCAATCCTGAAGCTAATGTGTGCTATGTGGAGATTTCATTGAGACATAATGATATAAACCAACATGTTTTCTCCTCTTTTCTAAAGAGGTTGTTGCCAAATTCTGCTCCTGAACGAAGCTCCTCCCACTCCATTCAGTGGCTTTTCCTTTTTTTAAAACTAGCTTGGCTCCTCCCTCGCCCCCTCTCCCCCTCCCATTCCTGAAAATGTTCTCATAATGGTGGAATTGACGAAGTGAGGGAGTAAACTAGTACATGCTACCTACTAAATTATATTTAGTAGTATTTCATTAATTTCAGCATTACTTCCTTATTTCAAATTGAATATTACTATTTTAATATTAAATATTTTAATATTTCCTTTTTTATTGTTTGTCCAGTAGTTCATGTGTGTCTGTGTAATCTTGATTCCAATCCTGTTCCTCTGAATGAGAATCCAGATTTCCTGCAATTCAACCAAAACTGAATTTCCCTTGTGCTGGTGAGATATTTATGGCATATAGACAGTGCTGGGCTCTACTGGGAGATCACCGACATCATCATCCAGACAATAAACAATATGAGCAATGTAATGTAATGCACCTGTGATATACAGCCTACCACATTAGTCAACTGCTTTTTCCTCACACTAATTCTGCCAAGGTGATACAACTGAAAATAAATCTTATGATTTCTGCTTGTAGAATATTATGTTTGGGCCTCAAAGAAACTGTCCACAGTCCTACCTAATTCTTTAAGAGGCTTTATTAATATTGCCCTTTTGTACTTTTTATGCCATATCACTATGAATTTCACAAGGAGACAGAGAAGATGAAGCTATTACTATACTGCACTGATGTGCATAGGTACACACACACACACACACACACACACACACACACACACGTTCTGGCCCATTTCCAGAACACTGCATAGATATTTATTTTTTGACCAATGTGGCACTATTATGGTACAGCTGATTGTCTACTGTATAAGAAGTACCCTGAATAAATGAAGAAGAATTTAGTTTAGTGTTAACCTTACATACATTGTACAGTACGATGTAAATCTGACATCCTTTGTTTGTCTGAACATCTGATGAATAAACTCACCTGGGTAAACTCCTCTTCTCCAGCTTGCCTGCAGTGCCGGGACAGAGCAAAATCACTCTCCTAAACCTGGAGACCTGGAGAATAAGGAAGGGGAGAAGAACCGTGCCAGATTGTTTTTTATTGACTTTTCCACAGCTTGTAATTGTATACAGCCCCATGTTCTCAGAAGCTCATATCCAACTTTGACATGGACTTTAATACGGTCTGTTGGCTGGTGGACTTTTCAGCTTTTTAACCCTCCTATCCCAGAGGGTTAGAGTCAGCGCGCACTCATCCTCTACTGCCTTCTCCCATGTTGTTTGTGCTTTATACAGCTTGCTGTCAAACTAATTATGAGTCAAGGCATGTTGTCAAGAAGAAGACTTAGTCACTGTTAAGTGTGCTGCATGACGATGACTTTAGTCACGGCCCAGTCATTGATGGTTTTGTCAGGTGGTGTGACCTTTCCTTCAGTTTCATGTCTGAAGGGTAAGGACAGGGGAATTGATTTCTGCAGGGAACATTCTTCTCCCTTGGTACCTTCTTATCAAACGTGAGCCGATTCACATACAGTACAGTACTCTCCTCAAGGTGTGGCTGCATTTGCCTCTTAGGCTCTCGTTGTACGTCTTATCCACGGTCTGTAAAAAGAATAAGGGGCTGGTTGGGTGTTATCGTGCTTGTCGGGCATGGGGAAGAAGCTACGCATGGAATCGTAAAAACATACGACTGGTTCTCTCTCTCTTTGGAATTAAAAATGTTTCATTAAAGGTTAAATGTGTAATATGTCTGCTTTACTGAAGCATAATATGACTAGTAAATATCAGCAGGTTCCTGAATGGTAGTGAGTGAAACAAAGTGAACAGCCACGGAGCACGCTGCAGAGATTTCTACATTCAGAAACACAGGAGCAGGTCGAGGCTGATGTTGTTGTTGTTTTGAAGGCCCTCCTGTCCTACCACACCAAGGTCCATTCAAAAATCTGACAATTTGTTTTTGCCTTACTTACAGGCAAAAAACCCACATCAGAAAATATAATTTGAGACTTTATTACTGATTGGTAGGGTGTTCTGGTAAATTCGGCATATATATAATCCACCAGAATTTTAAGTACTTCACACACAAATTAGCGACTCCTTATCTTCGCTATGGTGATGTCAGGATCCTGATCACAGCAAGCATCCATCGAACCAAAAAACAGCGCTAACTCGGTAAAACGCGATAGAACGTTCATTTTTGTTGATTCTGAATTTGTTGTCATGACAACGCTGAACGATAGAGGCCGGCATGGGACCAGGAATTACACATAAACCCTTTAAACACTAATGTGGCTAATAAATATGTAGAAAATTAAATATATTCCTATAACGTTATGCAGCTGGTGTCGGACTATGCATCTCTGTATGTGTCTGTATATGTGTGCTTTTGTGTTTGTATGTACAACAGTGTGTGTGTGTGTGAGTGTGTGTTGAGTCTAGGTGACCCGAGGGTGCACCTCTATTCTGCGGATAGAAGAGCTTGCATCTGGCAGGTTGAGGGGTCAAATCCCACCTGAGCTGAGCTTGATTACACAGCCTACTGGTACAAAAAACACAGTGGTGTACAGTGGTGGGTTATGACCTCATATGTTGTAGGGTCAATAATCTCAGTTTGTTGGGTCAAAACCGTTCAATTAGAATGCATTACTTTAAAAAAAGAAGCCACCCGCCTCCCCCCCCGACAATAAAGATCATAAAAACAAACTTTTTAGGTTTTATATACTGTAGAATCTTATAGCAACTGTACAAAACAAAGTACATATGCACAATCAGCCTTTGAAGAATCATGTTTGTGTTGCTGTAGAGCTCAGAAATTGTAATTAAATACCAACAAACACATATGTGAGATCATATAATCATAAACCTCTAAAAGTCACAGCCTGGTCTATTGTGAAACGTGCATAATGTCCTCAGATGCAAATAATATGCTCTTTGCATAAAAAGTGAGAGAAATTTGTTTCTCCACCTTGAAAGGATCAGGTGCAGGAGACACGACTAGAAACAGGATGTAGTTTGACATTGAAAAACTACATTTGATCAAGTTATTTAATGCAAATCAAGTCTTCCTCCATTGTATTCAGCTTCTGCCTCACGAGGTCGCACACTGTGGCACGCAAACCTATAGAGCGGCCACGGTTGAACATTTCTGGACATCTTTTGTTCTTTTTGAAAAGGAAAAAATTCAGCTACTCTTGGAGGCTGATGGATGCTCTTTAAACATGCATGAGAGCATCCATCGGCCTCCAAGACTATTTGAATTTCTTCCTTTTCTAGTTATTTCCAGTTCATGCACCTTGGTGTAAAGATGAAGTTGCAACAGTTCTTCTTCTTGCCCTTTTTTGATGCCTAAAGGACTGGACTCCACTTGCTGCAGCTGTTTGGAAGAAAGCTTCTCCTGCAGTGAGCCTGGAGAACTCCTGGAAAAAACACTCATCCGATTTTGTACTGGCATGAGGATGAGATAATGAGTAGATAATGACCAAATTAAAATTTTTGGGTGAACTATCTCTGTAAACAAGGTTGTTTTACTTTACCTAAATTTAACCGTTTGCCAACCCTTACATGAAAATGGTGTTTCTAATCTGTGCTGTTGTCACATAATCCTTTCATGGTGGAGGAACATAATCTTCACATTATTCATGTCCACAAAACGTAATCTGAGAGTTTTTGGCTCATTTCACAATTTTTTATTTTTTTTTGAGACTGCATTGCAAAATAACTACCGACTCACACACACACAGATTAGAAAACCACATTATCACGTTCTTATTCCTATGACGCTGATATTCATGAAAATCCACTTTTATCGCATTTCCATTCACATTGACATTCAGTCCGTGAGTCAGCCTCGCCTTTGGAGGTCGACATCAAACTAAAGAGAGCTATCAGTTGCTAACGAGGCGCTCAGAGACAGTTTCACCACAGATTACAGCCAAGGGTAATTGGAGAAGACACATGGAGATGACATCAAACGGCTTTCACATGTCCCTCTGCCCCCCGTCCCCATCCAGCCGACCTCCCTGGAGCATGCACACACACACACACACACACACACACACACACACACACACACACACACATACACACACACATATGCTGACACATACAGGAAAAAGCACACATGCATGCAAGAATGGCCATTTACACTCACATTAACTATACACTACACACAGAAACTACACAATACAAACACTTGCATGCTCTCTCTCTCTCTCTCTCTCTCTCTCTCTCTCTCTCTCTCTCTCTCTCTCTCTCTCTCATCCGCACTCATGCTGTCTTTCTCTGATGTAATCTCATGTAACTCTCATTTGATCTCAGATCTATCACTCTCTCATATAGATTAATATGCAGGCTAATATTAGGAGATGGACTGTCAAGACTTAAGCATTTAGCACCACTCAGTGCTGCATGGGATTCCTCTCAAAACAATTTACCACCTAGATCGTCTCTCATCTGTCCATTTATATTAGTTCACACCTGGAAAAATGTGCTTAGTATAAAAGGTACAACACTGAGGCTGTTTCATTAGGGCGATGTCTTCTTAACATCCCAGTGATCCAGCATGTTGAGCTCAGTGTTATTAGGATCTCAGTTAATGGACGTGAGATTCATTTTAAGTCCTTGCACCCTGATTTTCCCCCTTAAATTTCCTCTGAAGTAGCGTCAAAGTTAGAAAACTTTTTTTTTTTTTCAATACTGTACAACAATGTCACATATATATTGTGTATCTGCTCGCTTCAACGCTTCATTGAAGCTATAGCTGCTGATACTGAGTGAAATATTCAAAGCCAAGATGTCATTTCTTTATGGCTGCACCATTACATCAAATGGAAAAAAATCTAGCTGTCTTGTGCATCGTTGTATACACATATCCCTGTAATTCAGCCTGACATATTTGGTATCTTTGGAAACCTTGGGATCTTGACTAGAATTTAAAATAAAGTTCTGTGGGTTTGAACAAAGCTCGGCTGTGCAACATGCGCTTGTAATGACGGTCCTGAGAGGGAGGACTGTGCACAAAATGCATTTATTATTGATCAACAAAGAACAAGCATCACAGCAAGACAATGAAAGCTCAAGAGATGCATCCCGTCTTATGTAACGTAACGTGTCGTGATACCAAAACACATAGTGTGCAATAAACTTTTTTCATTTGCAGCAAAGGGCAAAGTTAGTTCTATTGCCTTATGTTAATTCTACTGATTTCAGTTACACTTACAATCAGGAGAGACTAATTTGAAGGATGAATGACACATTTTTATTGTATGAATTTACAGAAGAGTGTAGAAGTTACAGAAAAGGATTTGGCTGTTACACCGACCCCATCATGAAACGATCTTCATGGGGTAGTAAGGTGGCAGATGACCGATGAAACCTCGATCCTGGAGTTGGAGTCTCCCGTCTTGAAGAGCAAACAAGGAACGGTTTTAAACTCTGGCAGCATGAGGCGAGATCTGATTGGTTAAATATCAATAGAATAAGCAGGAAAATGACAGCGTGGGAAAAAAAAAACAAACGTTGACAGCGTGGGAAAATCCCCTCTCTCTTTGAATGTGTTTAAGAAAAAGTAGGGAACTTTCGCTATTACTTTTCAAAGTTTGAATCTTACTTCTTTTATCTCATTTTATTTTTTCAACCAATTACGCTTCAGCTTTTAAAAATCCATCCTTGAGTACGCATGTTGTAAAACTTCAGTGATCCTTCCTGACTCGTACCTTATTCTCATCACTGTGAGGTAAAACGCTGCATCTTAATAAACTTGGTGGAATGGTATTATTCCTAATCCTCTTATGCCATACGCTATCTGTATTAATGTCTTATTGTTTGTTCTGTCTGCAAGGAGAGAACGGTGTGTAAATACTGTAAAAGTATAGTAGGATTAAATTCTGTCTCTCTCCTTCCCTGTCCTCCTTCACTCGGGCGTGGAAACTATACGAAATGCTGATGCACGTGTTCTTTTACTGTAAGTCATACATGTGCGCTCTCTCTTCTCACTCACACACACACACACACGCAAACACAGTCGCATTATCTACGGTCACATTACATGGAGGTCAAAAGACCAGAAACACCAGCAGCTGAAGACGCAGTGTTTTATATCCACACTTAATCAGAGGTACTAAAAGCAGTGCCTTCTCCACACTGCGTGATTTCCAATAAAAGCTGACACTGAACACAATCTTGCCAACTAACTTGGCCTTTCTCCACGGCACACACACACACACACACACAGATACACACACACTGATATAGCTGACACATTCTTAGATCTATGGGCTGTCCCTATATAACCTCCCATAGCGCTAAAGAGCAGAAATAAAGCTGTTTTCACATCATAAAGCCAGGCGCACAGTCCTTCTGGGGCTGATACCATCCATCCACAGTGACTGAATGAAAAGCCCTCAGCGCCCCTGAAAGGATTTGTAACATGAGCAAAAAATGAAAAAAAAAAAAAAAGAATCAAAATGGAAGACATCTAGTCGGCAGAGGTTGTTTTTGTGTGTCTCCAGCCGCCACAACGGGTCTGAAACCAGCAGCTCAGTTCAGTCCAGTCCAGTTCAGTTCAGTTCGGATGGACTCAGCAGGGAAAGTCGCAGCAGCGGGAGAAAGTGAGTGAGGGAGGGAAAGGACAACTTGAAAACAATCCAAAAAGAAGGTGAAAGGGAGAGACAGCTACAAGGTGCAGCGAGAGTGCAAGGAGTGCCGGTGGGAGAAAGGGTGGGAGAAAGGGTGGGGGGGGGGTGGGGGGGGGGGGGTGCAAGAGACACCCATGGGTCCAGAAGAGCTGAGTGAGAAAGACAGAAAGGGGAGAGACAGAGGTGTGGACAGGAACAGAGCAAGACAGAAATACACTGACAGGAGACAAAGGAGAGAGAGAGGGAGAGAGAGAGAGAGAGAGAGAGAGAGAGAGAGAGAGGTTGTAGGACAGAGGAAGCTGGTGAAGTCAAGATCCCAAGGTTTCCAAAGATACCAAATATGTCATACTAAATTACATGGAAATTAATATAAAATGATGCACAAGACATCTAGATTTTTTCCATTTGTTGTAATGGTGCGGCCATAAAAATGCCGTCTTGGGTTTGAATACTTGACTCAATATAAGCAGCTGTAGCTTCCATGAAGCGTTGGAACGAGCAGATCCAGAATATGTATGTGACATATAGTATGGAAACATTTTTTTTATCTATCTTTGAAGCTATTTAACAAGGAAATGTAAGGGGAAAATCAGGGAGCAAGGGGTTGAGTTGAAGTGGCTTGCCAATGGAACAGAATCTAAATTTAAAATCAGAGTACAAGGAGCGCCAGTGGGAGAACGGGTGGGTGGGTGGGTGGGGGGGGGGGGGGAGGTTGGGGGGGCAAAGAGAGCAAGAGACGCCCATGGGTCCAGAAGAGTGAGAGAGTGAGAAAAGGGGAAAGACAGAGGTGTGGACAGAAACAGATCAAGACAGAAATGCACAGACAGAAGGAGACAAAGGAGAGAGACAGCGAGAGAGAGAGAGAGAGAGAGAGAGAGAGAGAGAGAGAGAGAGAGAGAGAGAGAGAGAGATTTTAGGACAGAAGAAGCTGTCGATGGCCCCCTGCAGACTTTTCCAGAAGCAAGCGTGTCAACAGAGTTTTAATTGGCGTCTCATGGTGGACAGGCCGGATGGGGAGATGACGACAGCGGAGGAAGAGAGGAGGGGAGAGGGAGAGGGAGAGGGAGAGCGTGGCAGAGAGAAGACGGTGAAAGAGAGAGGAAGGACATGGGGAGTGGCATGTCTCACAGGATTAGGATCTGTCTGGGTCGAGAGAACACAAGGAGGGGTTGAGGTGTTTACACACACACACACACACACACACACACACACACACACACACACACTACCAGAGACACACTATTTTTCACTTTTTTGAATTATAGTAAAGACGTCAAAACTATGAAATAACACAAATGGAATTATGCAGCGACCAAAAAAGTGTTAAACAAATCAAAACTATCTTATATTTTAGATTCTTTAAAGCAGCCGCCCTTTGTCTTGATGGAAAGGCAAAGGCTTTGGAAAGAAATTCATACATAGGATCAACTTCACTATTTATATTTGTCTAAGAAACACATTTCAAGCATTTAAGCAGAAGCCTTTAGATCAAAATGGCTTTAAGAGAATGAAAAACACAAAACATTCAATCAGGTACGTCCAAACTTTTGACTGGTAGTGTACACACAAATGCACACACACACACACACACACACACATGCACGCTCACATACAGGAAGACTTTCAGACACACACACATTTAAGCATAATTTGATGAGTGGTTTGTGTACGCTAGCACAATATACGGCCATGTGTTGTATGGCTGCTAAAGGCCAGTCATTACTTTTATAATTGCGTTTTCTAATTTGTCACAGCTTTTTTATGTTTTCAGGGCTACTACTCATCTTTATTATTCCCTTCTTTTATCTATTACCGTTGCTGTTTTAAATTGCCTTTTTTTTTTTATTGTTTTGTTTTACACTCTTATTTCATTTGTTGTGTTTATTGTTCCTGGAAAGCATTTCATTCTCCTAGCTTCAAAATTGCTGTCAGCTTACGTCTGGAATTTATAAAGATAAGGATGTTTCGGTGACACTTAAGGTGACAGCTTGATAACAATATTAGCAATTCAAATGGGATTCAAACTGCGGCAGCTAGTAACAATCTGTGTTTCGTAAGATGTGAATGTGAGGATCGGTGTCTACTTGGTGATGTGAACATATGGGTCGATGTTAACACCTGCCTGACCACATTTAAGTAGCTGCTAACCATTAGTCTGACAGTTCATCGCACCATGTGAGTGTTAATATCACATCATATCATGTCCAGAGAGAGCATGTAGGGTCAGTGTAAGGCAATGTGTTACAGTGATGCTACAGATGTGTCGGTTGTATCACTTGACCCCAATGATCAGTGATCAGTTGTGGAAAGAGGACTAGAATGTCCTAGGCTGTAAGTACTGTTGTTGCTAATGATATGTTACTATAGAAGTAAAACTACTGGTGTAAAAATCTGCTGAAGTAAAAGTAAAAAGTAGCTCATTTAAGACGTACGCAGAGTAAAATTTGTTTTTTAGAAAACAGAACATTTTTAGATAAAAGGCAGAGAGGACAGAGTTAAAACTAGATTATTTTAACTGGAAAAATTGAAAATTACAAAATAAAGTGCACAAACAAAGTAAAATCAGATTCCTCTTCTCACTGTGAATCATTCCACAGTTTGTACATTTATGATGATCCAGTTTCTGTTGCTGATGGAGAGACACAAAATCTGTTCTCTGTAATGGATGTGATTTAAGTACAATACTTAAAAGTAAAATTACTGACTTTTAAAAGTACAAGTACACAAAAAAGCTACTCAATTACAGTAAAGAGTGTCAATGTAATTAGTAACTTACACCCCTGTCAGTGATGAAGGTATATATTTTCAGATATTTTCATTTACTGAAAGCCTATACAATAAAATGCATGTATGATGAATGTAGAGGCATTTGTTTTGGAGACACTGTTGCACACTGCATACTGACACAAATGGTACGGGAACAACAGGTACAGATACAGCAAAAAGGGACAGAGCGAGACAACAGATAGAGCGCTATATTTATACATTCAGTTTTCTGTCAAGGCATATTGTGTGGTTGCAGCAGTAGAGAGAAATATAGAGGCTGTCTGCGGGGGCATTGGTCCAGTGTGCCGTTAGTAATCATACTGGACAGAATTAGGTGCTTGAAATTAATTATGAGCATTGAAGACTGGAGTGTGAAGGCTGAACAATGTCATGGTATGCAAAAGTCTGAAGTTACAGAGTGGTGTAGAAATTGCACGGTAACTAGTATGAGACGGCAAATACTGACTATAGATAATAATAAATTGCATGGTTATAAATATGCACTACCAGTCAAAAGTTTGGACACACGTATTCTTCCTTATTTTTTACTATTCTTCACATTTTAGAATAATAGTTGTAAGGTTTCGGTGGTGGAGTACCCCTTACATACTGCAGGACAGCAGCGGCTACTGAGATGTACAACGAGGAGGAAGAAGCACAGCATCCACTCAGAGGTCAAGTTCATCAAAACTCTGTTGTTTACTGCATTGTTTACATGGCCATATTTACAAAACAAAACAGCAATACAGTGGGACAGTGGGACAAGGGTTCCCCTCTACCCACAACCAGCCACCCCGACAACTGAATACCCCCCAGTATATAAATGCCCTGAGTATAACCACTGCAAATACAATAGGGGTGATATTTACAAGAAAATAACATTTTATCTTTACACAATCTTTTCCAAAACACCATATAAACATTTACATTTTACCCAAACTATACATTTAACCCCTAAACAATCAAACACACAACTTAACTCCCTTACAACCTCCCCCCCTATCCTCAGTCCACTTGGTCTCCCCCATTAAGGCTGATTGAAATTGAAATCACCAGGGCCTCGTCAGCAACACTCTCATGGTCGCGCCTCCATGACAACGCTGAAGCAGGAAGTAAACCTCAGAGAGAGCGAGAGAGCGGATGATCGGAAACAAACCCGAAACACGCAAACAGAAACATCTCTTGAAAATAATCCAGCTAATGCATTAATCAACTAAATAGGATCCATCTTTAGCAAATCAACACTACACCAAAAACCCTAGACAAAAGAATGAAAATTTAGTGTCTGAGTGTATGCATGTACAGTGTATGGAAATGTATGTGTGTGCATAGGAACTGTACACCTGTTTAGTGAGGGGCTGCATGCAGATCCCTCACAGTAGTAAAGACATCAAAACTATGAAATAACACAAATAGAATTATGCAGTGACCAAAAAAGTGTTAAACAAATCAGAATTATCTTATATTTTAGATTCTTTAAAGTAGCCGCCCTTTGCCTTGATGGAAAGGCAAAGGCTTTGGAAAGAAATCCATACATAGGATCAACTTCACTATTTATATTTGTCTAAGAAACACATTTCAAGCATTTAAGCAGAAGTCTTTAGATCAAAATAGCTTTAAGAGAATGGGTCCAAACTTTTGACTGGTAGTGTAAACAGCAGTAATGCAAACAGACAGTTCTGTTGGATAGTAAGAAGGAGTCCAGATATTGTCGGGGCGAGCAGGGGCTGAGATTTTGGAGAGCTGATTAAATAGGGTGACAGCTCCTGAGGAAAAAAAACTGTTCAGGTAACAGGTTGTCTTGGATTTTTTTTAATGAACCGGCACACTATCCCAGAAGGAAGTGTGTGGAACAGATGGTTGCCTTGGTGGAAAGGGTCGGTGGCAATTCTTCCAGCTCCTTCCTGCAGCCTGGTGCCGTTTCTTTTACGCGGAGCAGCTGAGAAGTCAATGGCCCGCTCTGCGTTGTGGGACGGGTCCATGGAGCAGGAGTTCTACCAGGTGGAGCTTTACCACAATGCAGTGGAGGATGTGAAGATATTTTCAATCACTGACTTTGAAAAATGGACCATGATTGGCTGTGAGACATTGAGCTTCCCAACAGGAAGAACATCCTCTGTGGCCGTCTTGATGAGGAATGAAATATTCTCATCCCATGTGAGAGTGTTGGTGATGATGTTCGCCAAGAGCTTGAATGAAGCCTTGGAGCAGTTCCAGGATGATAAGATGAGTAAATGACTTTAACAGAACAACTTTCTGAAGTTTTGCTTCCTAATAGCAGAGTGAGATCCAATGCACCGCCATGCCAGAAATGGTGTTATCGTCCATAGAGCCCAAAACCATCGATGGGTCGATTCACACATCAATCGTTCATTTGAACAATACTTTTACCTCTTCAACCCTGCCAGTCCCACCGGTGGGTCCATCATTACAAGCACATGTTGCGCGGCCAGGCTTTGTTGAAACCCACAGAACTTTATTTTATATTCTAGTCAAGATCCCAAAGTTTCTAAAGATACCGAATATGTCAGGCTGAATTACAGAGAAATGTGTATAAAATGATGCACAAGACATCTAGATTTTTTTCCATTTGCTGTAATGGTGCAGCCATAAAAATGGCATCTTGGATTTGAATATTTCACTCATACAAGCAGCTATAGCTTCAATGAAGCGTTTGAACAAGCAGATACAGAATATGTATGTGACCTATAGTATGGAAAAAATGTTTTATCTATCTTTGAAACTATTTGACAGGAAATTTAATGGGAAAATCAGGGTGCAATGGGTTGAGCTGAATCGGTTTGCCAATTGAACGGAATCAAAATTTCCGATCAGTCAGGTTCACTGGTTGCACTGCGCTCCATACAGTTGTAAGCAAGCTGACACACTTGTAAACACAGAAGTAGTAGTGTATAGCCCAGAATGCTATAGACAAGGAAACTGTGATTTTTACAAAATTAATGAAATGAACTCCTCCTTAATTGATTAATTACTGTCGGATTGCCCAAACAAATTGAGTCAGTTAACCTGTTGTACCCGCCGAGAAAAGTTGCATTTTTTTTATTGATGACATGAGTGTTGTACCGTTTTGAAAAGAGGGGGCTCTCAGAATCAATCATCTGGAATGGAAATAGTTATAGGTTTTCTGACAATGGATCCATATTCTCTAGCTTCTTGCCTATCAAAGGAGGCCAGAACCATCCATATAGGCCTTGTATTCATTTTAGGTATGTCATTTTAGGTGTTTTTTCCTTATTTTTGGCTGGGGTCTAAGTGGTTACAAAAAGAAACCGGTCTTCTCACCACTGCCCAAAATTCTCCATGACAGAAATACTATCCTTCATCTGATCCAAAAGTATATTTTTGAAATAGCTTGAGTGATAACGTGGCCGTCTAACCCTGAGTGGAAGAGGTCTTGTTTGTATGTGTGAACAACCTCAATTATGCAAAGAACAACAATCTGCAGGGATCAGGGTATGTATTTTGTGAATGCTTATGGGGAAATTATAATCTAAAAGTGAGTTAATATTATTTATGACCTCAGACAGCTCAGTCTACATTTGTGTGGATTAACAACTCTCTCCCCAAGCCAGAAAGAAGAGAACTATATTATGGCATGAAGAGACGGGGCCTGAAGCAGCTCCACTGGCATTGAATGATTAAATAACCACTTAATTCAATATGTTGGCACAGCAGCGGCACACTGGTGCTGCGGTTAATTCATGTATACATCTTGGATAATATGTTGACACGGCTTTGAAAATTCAGTTTTAAAAGTTTGAAATTGAAATTTAGCTTTCATTACAAATTCAGAATTCTGAAACTGATAAGATTCAAGCTTATTTACTCGATCCCTGATATGTGAAGACTTTCGAGTCACTCTCTCCTTTTCCTTTCAGACTCTGTCTTTGATCCCTCCATTATCTGCTTATCTACTTTTCATCCCTCCATCTCCTTTGTCCTCCTCTTATCGCTCCATCTTTCTGGTCCTCCTCCTCATCAACAGAGGAATCAGAGAGTATCTAACTTTAAGTACCACTCCCCCCATCCATTCCTCCTCCTCTGCTCTCCCCCCATATCTCTCCACCTCTCCTTTGATCTTCTCTTTGCCCTGTCGGAGAGCTATAACTTTTTCTGGCCTAATTTTCATGGCCAATTTCACTGCAGTTTATGGATGCTCAAATAAAATCTATCATCAACCTGTACTCCCACCAGAAGAGCTTGAGTAAACTACCTGATATTACCTTAGAAAACCACAGCACTTTGATGAAAACCATTGGATGTAACGTCAGTGTATTTGTTACAGGAATGTAATCAAGACCACCTTAATCGAGTTCAACTCAATTCCAAGACCAGATCCAGTCGAGTTGGAGTCAAGATCAGGTCCAAAAGGGGTGAAGACCAAGTCAAGATCGAGACCAGAGCAAACCGAGTCATATTCAAGATAAAGAAATCAACAAAAACACTGGGCATGTCTTTTCCAAGCTATAATTACCTTTGTGCATAAGGACTCTATCTCAATAACTGACAAATCTGCCATGCTAAACTGTTTCAATAATCATTTCATTACCTCTGGTTCCCTTTTGATACAGTCAGGCCTCCCCTGTAAATACTTCATCTCATGTTAGTAATGTTGTTGGCGCCTAAAGGCTGTTTCACTTCAAATCATTTTCTGTTCCTGAAGTACGTAAAGCATTGAAGCAATTAGATCCTGCAGAAACCTGCCGGCCCTGACAATCAGGAACCTTTGTTTTTAAAATTAGCTGCTGATTGTATTGCCCAACCCCGAGCCCATCACTTTAACTTTACCTTAACAAGAAGTGGCATCTCCACTCTTAAAAAGTGGAAATGCTAAACAATTACAGACACGTTTCCAAATTGTCAATCCTGGCCAAGGTCCTGCATGGAAACTCTGGTTAGTGACCAGATGAAGGATTTTTTACTTAATAATAATGTCTTGTCGTGTTATCAGTCTGGGTTTAGGAAGCAGCACAGTACAGTTACTGCTACACTGAAGGTAGTAAATTATATTATTTAAGCCTTAGATGATAAGAAATGCTGTGCTGCGCTTTTTATTGATTTATCTAAAGCATTTGACTGTGTTGACCATGATATCACCGGGAATATCCCCTGCAAGGTATTCACATCTTAATATTTTGATGTGTTCTGGACATATTTACTATGATCTTTATCTTTGACTTTCTCCCTATACCACCATTGCGCAATGTATATCTCCGTTTTTTGACTGATTCTTCTGATGCCGATCCTTCCTCAACCATATTAAGCTTCAGCATGACAATATATATAGATTTTTTTTTGCTCTTACTTTTGCCCCACCCCTATATGGACAATGAAAGTGAACAATGATAAACAACTGTTACTTCAACAGCCCACTTTTCATTGTTCAGTGATGCTTCAGTGCATCTTCGTTTCACAAGACTCTTATTGTGACAAATGAGGACATCTTTCTTGCACGCAAACCTTCCTGGCTGTGGCAGAGCTAAAAAGTAGCATCGCAGCTTCCAGGTAAGTCAGGAGGTAAGTGCACAAAGTGGAAGGGATTGTTTGCTGTCACTGTCGGTAGTTTTTGAGCTCTGCTTGGTGGTCTTTGAGGCTGAATTGGTATTAATGTGCACTGTTTCTTTATTTCATATTGCTCAGCTTCATATTTTCACCCTGTTGGAGCAAGTGAAACATCAGCAAACACAAATGTTAACGATCCTGAACGCCTTGGTCACAAGGATGGACATAAATGCAGGATAAAAGTCTAATCCTGAAATACGTGATACTGTGCAGTTCCCACAGGAAGATGAAGCCTGGCAGAAGGAAAGTAGTAGTAGTAATGCATCTCCACTCTACTCTGGTAGAATCACTGTGGCTCTATCTTCAAAAGAGTAATACTAAAATAAAGTAAAATAAACTAATCGACTAATTTAACATTTTCTTTACGTCCAGCAGACTTCTGTTTTGGCCTCCACTGGGGGGACAAGACACAAAGGTGACCTGGACCGGTCTGGCTCACATGTTCTCCGACGGCATCGCCAAGAAAATCAACCAGAAGAGTATTAATGGGAAGTTAAAGTTCAGCCAAATGCAGTCAAAAGCTGTACTCAAGCATTAAACTGGGTCTGTTTAAATCTACATTTATTTTCTACATTTACTTGAATTAGTTATGACTGTTGGAGTGTGTGTGTGTGTGTGTGTGTGTGTGTGTGCAGTGGGGCCACGGATTATGACACTGGCAAACATGTTCAGATCGTTTTTTATTTACCTTTTTTTTTTTTTCAGCGCTTCATAGCTCCTTTATATGACTTTTATTGATTTCTATCGGCGACAAAGGAACTGCATCAACACTGACAGGTCTCTGGCACGGCTTATAGCGGCCTGTAATTGACACGAATAATTAAGGCATATTTTCACAATAGAAAGACGTAAACTAGCTAATTAGAGCAGAGATCCAACAGAAATGTCTAGTGAAGAGGTGATATATCACCATGCTAAATACTGGAATAATAAAACTGCTTTGTCATTTGCTTGTGACTTGTTACGCCAGTGGCCAGTTTTTGAACCATGCTCTACTACACTGATTATTTGAGCATTTTTTATTAGTTAAAATCTTACTTGGTCTGAAGTGATCCAGTAGACAAAATCATCCTTATCCATGTTCAAAGGGCTACGAAAGCATATAGGATTCATCTTCAAAATATAGTTTTCACCAGGTTTCCTCATAACGATTATTGGGAGATCTTTTCTCTTTATTATGAGAAGAGGATCACAAGGCTGACGTTGGTTTCTTATTCACTGCTTGTTTGTGAGTTAAACAAAAATGTAGGGGAAATGTCACTACACACATTTTTCACTTCACTTATGTCGAAAAATCTATATTTTTTAAAATTATATGTTAATAACTACGACATTTAAATCACTGCTTAAAAATCACTGAGGTTTTTTATAATAGGGATTTAAATTTATTCTATTATTTCATGCTTTTCATTTTCTGTATGTTATGATGTTTTACATGTTATTTATTTTAGATTTTATTGTTTATCTGTCAGTTTTATGCAATGCATTTCATGGCCAAATTCTTTATATTCTGTTACTGTGTTACTGTGTTAGTCTAACCAGAATTATATATATTACTGGCCCACTGATGCAACAATTGATTTATAAAACAGGACACATGTCATATTGGTGGCCCAAAGTGATTTATACTAAACTACTAGACTATAACATCAAAAACCTGCAACTGTACGCAAAACAATATGGCATAACTCTGTCAAAATGTTGACGAGTGAATAAGAATCCAGGTTATCGGCTATTCAGAAGAGTATGAAATCCACATTATAGGTACAAGTCTATTTCCTTACAGAGGAGTCATCTCTTTTTACACTAAAGAGTTGTAGGTGGTCTGGGCCAAAAACATTTAACCATTTAAAACCTTCTTTCAATTTCCTCACAGCACAATTTTTGGCACCTGATTTGAGATAGAAAACCATATCAGGCCAAGCTGGAACTAATGCTGTAGCAGCTCCTGAGTCTCCCTTTATAGAATATCTGTCATAATGATTTATCCCTTGACATTATGTCACAAACTTAAAATCACTGGCACAACTTTTATTTAATTTCATTCATTCATTGTCTTTACCCACTTATACGGTAAGGATATAACTTTATTAATCAACCGGGGGTGATTACAAATGCTATTCAGGGTCACAACATTTTGGCATTATTTCAACATGATATATTCCAGGTATTACATCAAAAGGTGTCATAATTACGAGAAAAGATGTCACTATTATAAGAAAACCTGACAAATGTAATTTTGTTCAGGGGTCACAAAATTTTGGAATTATTTCAACATGATATATTCCAGATATTACATCAAAAGGTGTCATAATTATGAGAAAAGATGTCACTATTATAAGAAAACCTGACAAATGTAATTTTGTTCAAGATGAATGCAACATGTTTCCATAAAGGTCACTGTGAATAAACCTTATTCTGGCATCTGGACAGGAGAACGGTGGGTATCGATATCGGATGAGCGACCTCGGAGCTGATCCTGCCAGGTTTAAAATGTGCTTCAGGCTAAGTCCTGAGCCAGCTTCATGCACCAGCAGCCCCGCGGATCCACAGGACTCACACCAGCATTACAGAGCCCACTTCTTCTGAGGAACACCTCTGAATCTGAAGAGTTTAATGCTGTTCTCTAAAACAGAAATGAAGGCACTGCAAGCACGTTCTTATTCATTTATTATACAAGACAGACATTAGAATTCATACATCAGATTATATATAAATGAAACGTGAATGAATGAATTGCAATACTTCACATTAACCATTTCTGAATGTGTGTGTGTGTGTGTGTGTGTGTGTGTGTGTGTGTGTGTGTGTGTGTGCATAACTGTGTATATTGTTGTGCAGCCTAAAGTATAATGGACCTTAAAGTGACAATTAGAATAATGAATGAATACAAAAAGTAGGACATCAAGCCTACTTCTGCCATGTATTGGCCTTGAGGTAACAGTTGTAACATTAGAGAAATAAGTATTGCAAATAAGTTATTGACCAAATAGTAATTAACATAATGAAGAAGTCTGTGGGTCCAACCCTGCTCTAAACAGCAGGGAACTCTGTTTTCTAAACTCTAATCTTGCCCTTGACTTCTATGTCTGGTTGAGATGCCTCAGAATGATCAACAGACTCTCTAGGTAAAACTAATCTTCACCCTCAAGCTTCACCTGAGATCCTAAATTCTCAACTCTTCCAGAACATTTTCTTTGAACGTCGTTTTAGTTTTTCCTTTTTGCTGGCCGGGAAGGATGAGGGTCGGAGCTGGGGCAGCCTGATCTCCTGAAATTTTGTGTAATGAGCACAATCTCTTAAAATGTAAATACATGCTCGGAAAGTGAGAGTTCCTACCACTAACCTTAACTATAACCTTAACTAAAAGTTGTTTTAGGTGCCTTACCTTAACCATAACCTTAACTAAAAGTTGTTTTAGGTGCCTTACCTTAACCTGAACCTTAAACAAAGTTGTTTTGCTTGCCTAAACTTAACCGTTAGTGGTGAAAATGGCGTGTCCAATTTGTTCTGTTGTCACGTAATCCAATTTGTGGTGGAGGAACGTAATCTTGACATAATTTCTGTTCACAGCACGTAATCAATGTTTCAATGTTTTGCTACGGAGATTTTACATCCACCAAAACTATCCTTCTATTTCATGGAGAGACGAGCAGAGCTGGAGGCAAAATTACTCAAGATGGTCCAAATAAAAGACTACAGCAACTGGATTCATGGAAACAGAATAATACACTCACACAAAGTAAATTTAACCTAATTAAACCTTCCAACCTTTCCTTATTTCAGGTTTCTGGTCACAGGAGACTCCTTCACCACAATAGCAAGGCAAGGCAGCTTTATTTGTATAGCACATTTCATACACTGAGGCAATTCAAAGTGCTTTACAGAGTAATAAAAAATACAGTAAAGGTAAAAAATGTACAATTAAAAAGTGCAAAAGTACAGACAAGAGATCCACAAGATAAAAGACTTAAAAAGTAAACTAGTGCAGTTCAAAACAAGTGAAAACACATAACAAACTCTACTCTACTCCCACTTTTAGATGCATATTGTGATAGCTATAGAAAGAGAAACTCCACTGTCTCCCACATGCTGGATGAGGGGACCCAGGCAGTTTGGATGTTCTCCAGCCCAACTACTACAAGACAAGACTGAGAAGATTTATTGCAGACAGGTTGAAGAGCAGGTGGAATTTCCCAAACTGCACTGCTGCCCTGAAAGGGAAATGTGCTACTTCAGGCTGAACCAAATGCTGAATCTGCATGCAACAAGTACAAAGGCTCCACTCCCACTTGTGCTGGTGTGTCTGGTGGAGGCCAATTACTAACTCAGAGAGGGATGTGGGAGCCTTTTGTAGAAACAGTGGCAGTGGCAAACTCCCCGCTTTGCAGAAGTGTAATCGCGGGCACATCGGGGAGACCAGAGGACATCCCTTTACCAGCCACTGACCTACTTCAACCTATGTGCCGCATGTTTCCGTGCCACTCCGGTGCCACCAAATGAGGCTGTATCCAGGACAGACACTACCAAGGGATGAGTGCATCTTTATCTGCCGCCTCTCTCAGCCCAGTAGATAGTAGAACATGCCTTCGGCATCCTCACCACACAGTGGCATTTGTACTTGGCATACTCGCTGAGAAGGCTGAGGAGGCTGAGAAGGCAGTGAAAGCCACCAGCACTCTGCAGAATTTCATGAGGAGGAACAGAGAAATAGAGAGAGCAGACGAGGCTGAAGCGAGTGTCCCAGTTGTAACAGAGGGCATGCTTCAAGTTTGCAGAATTTGGCTCCCACAATTCCAGCAAGAATGTTAATTAGAGAAAAGTTCAGTGATTACTTTTCATCAACAGCATGGAGAAGTGGCCTGGTAAAACCCTGTGGTGTAAAGGCTCTGTTAAAGCCATTATCTCCTAAAAAGGATTAAATTATATAAAAGTTGGAAATTTCATTTGATAAGATTGAGCCTTCAGTAAACCCACTTCAGTTGCAATCAAGATCACTGTCACGTCTGTTTACTTCCAGTAGATAGGAACATGGCTGCCCCACTAGCAGAGACACCTGAATAAATGAGGGGAAATAAATTAAATAGTTCACTTTGGGCAAAAAAAACAACAATATTTCTTCTTTTTGAAACCTTTAGTAAATCAAATGAAAGAGTTTGGTTTCCGCTGGTGTCTGAATGGGCAAATCGCTAGAATATAATTAAGATAACTGAAGCAAGAACAGCAAGTCTTGTGGAGACAGAAACGTTTGGAGTTAAGGAACTCTTGCTTACTTTTTATTTATCTATTTATTCCTTTTTTTGGCAGTTGTATTTGGATCCTTATAAGAGAAATGCAGTTGAAAGTCTCAGCACTAGAAAGGCTAGTGGATTTTGGGGGTCTAACACAAGGCCAACAAACTGTCTACTGAAGGCGGTAAATATAATTATAACTACTATTTCTCTGCATGATTTAGAAAATCTAACAACACTGGTTTGTACAGAAATTGGTTCTAGGAATTGGGTCCAGAGTCTCTAGGATTTTGAAAGCTGAGATATTTCAATTGGATGTGAATGCTTTGTTCCATCACAAGTTTATCACAGCCTGAGCCATGCAAGAAAAAAGGAACAATTCAAAGGCCTGTAGGGCAAAACGCATCATGTCACTGTAAACACATTTTTACCATCTTTCTTATGTTGACAACGTGCTTTTGTGTGTGTATATTCTATATCTGTTGTATTCTATATCTATTTTTAACAAATAGCTTTTAACAAAAGCCCATCTAGGGACAAACTAGTCCAAATTAGTTTAGGCTATAAATGTCATCATGATATGTGACATCAGACTATTTTCTTTAAAATGTTCTATATCTATGTATCTGTATCTGTCCAATGCAAACATCCAGACTGAAATCCGTAAAATCCCCTGCTAACTTTACTCTGTCGAGCTCAGATGCCAAACACTTATCATTGTTGACAGAGTTGATGAAACTAACATTATAGCAGTAGGACTTGAAGACTTTCTGACAGTTTGAGATATGCTTTGTGTATAAAACTGCAGCAGACTTTACTTTCTGTGCGTTACCAAACAATATTGAGCAGGACTAACCAACTTTGTCCATTTGTCATTGAATGTTGTACCAATAACAGTTTGTTTTTGTGATCTTAATATCTGGTGGAGTGTTTACTGCACGCACATTTTGATAATTAGTTCCACCCAGGGCTTCACCCTCTAACACCTGCACACAAACATTCAAATTCGATATTCATTGTTAACAAAATTGATTTTTCTCTGTAGATAGAATCAACGGTTATATGTATGACACATCTTTCTATGAAAAAGACTGATCAGGTGAATACAGAGAATCCAGTGAAAGTTTGTGATATTTTTTACAAATTTCCAAATAAAATCCAGTCTTCAGTCATGAATGGAAGGAAACAGTCGAAAGAAACATTTTTAAGACAATGAAGATATGTGGGTGCAAAAGTGGGTGCAAGTTAATATTACAACTTCATTACTACAGATAAGCCTAAGGTGCAACATGGAATACAATGCTGGACCCTCCCTCCGCTGACCATGGAAAGAAACTTTTCTAACTCAACCTGCAAAAGTTTCCTGGTGAAGAAAAATACCAGAGCAAACTTCAAAATGTCAAGGAATCCCTTTAAATGCTAGATGCAGCTTAACCACTGCAGCCTGTCTTCAAAGACAAATGGAAATACGGATAATGAGATGACATTCCCCTGCTTGACCAACTCCCAGGCTAATACACACACACACACACACACACACACACACACACTGGACTTCTACTTTCAAGACTTGTTTCTATTAACCTGACTCCTGTTCTAACTTGACACTCTAACCGTAAAATAACCTTTTCCCCTGCTACCTTTCATATGACTGTTTTTAAGATATTTTCCATAGTTTTTGTGGGAGCATTTGGACCCCACAAGATACAATGAAACCTCTCTCTCTCTCTCTCTCTCTCTCTCTCCTTCCTTTCAGAATAGACAATGATCTAAGAACTCAGCATCAATTCATTCTGTCAGGGAGAGAGAAGCTGAAATATAGATGAAGGACAGTTTTAACGCCAGAGGAGAGTCTGTGCGTGTGTGTGTGTGTGTGTGTGTGTGTGTGTGTGTGTGTGTGTGTGTGCATGTGTATGTGTGTGTCCTGCCTTAGGAGACCAAGTGTTTAACTGATGTGTAGTTTAATCAATAGTACAGGGACACTTGCCCTTGTCATTGCACTCTGGGAGGGAAGAAGCTTCACTTTCTGACTTCTTAATTCAGTAAGAGGACTTCGCTGACATTTCCAAAAAACAAATTGGCAAAAAACAGAAGAATGTAAACATTTAAGTCCTATATAGGTCCTAAAACATAAGTTATACCTGACTGCAGTGTTAATTTGGGTTTGTTGGTTTAACATTTTGGCTGCTGGTCTCATTTTTGATAGTGTGTTTTTGCGTCTTCTTTTTTCTTGATTGTGAAGAACTTTGGATTGGATTTCTTTACAGTAAATATTATATTTAAGAGTTATTGTTATTATTGTCTGCAAAATTTCCACTGAAAATAATTCATCAACAAACAAGTTAAATGACTAACACTTGACTAAAACTAGATGCCATTCATTTATCCGTCCATCCATCAATTTTCTTACCACTTATCTGGATGAGCGCCGCGGTGCCAGCAGGCCAGCAGAGCAGCCCAGACTTCCTTTTTCTCAGCAACGTCCTCCAGCTCCTCCTGCGGGATCCCAAGGCTCCCCCCAGCCCCGAGGCATGCTGGGAGCTGTAGTCCCTCCAGCGTGTCCTGGGTCTACCCCCAAGGTCTCCTCTCAGTCAGTCGGTATAGCTGCAGAAGGAGACGCCCGGGGGGGGGCGTCTTTACCAGCGAACCACCTCTCCTCCTCTCAGTGTGGAGGAGCAGCGGCTCGGCACTGAGGTCCTTTTCCCATTACTTTGAGCTGATCTCAGTCAAGGATGCAAAGGACATTCTGGTCCGTTGTAAACTTTGTGTGGCAGCAAAACTCTTTCCACAGCGAAAAAGACAACATCCAGTTCATCAAAGCATCGGATACGCAACACAGCGATGAGAAACTGAGGGAAAAACAAGGAGCTAGAAATGAGTGTCATCATATCTTGAAACAAGTCAGAATAAGCGCAGATCACTTGGATTAAATTCGATTTGCATTGGAAACAAATGAAATGATCAAACCCCATTGACAGATTTTTTCACTTATTTTAAGAAAATTATGATTTTAGGACTCAATAATAAGAGTAAATGACTTGTTAAGATGAAGATTTTTTGCAGTGCACAGACATAGTGTTGATTTTTATACTTTCAAAATTAAATTAACACTGTTGATTTTGCTGTAAAGTAGTGGTGGTCCTGCAGCTCAGTGATTTGAGCATTGCACTGTCAAGGTTAGGAGTTCAATTCCCCCGGAGGCAATGCTAAAATATTATGCACCCATAGTACTGTAAGGCGCTTTCGCAAAAATCATCCACAAACTGGCACGTTATGCTAGTAAACATTTTAGCCCTAGACTAAATCCAGATCTAAAATTGCTTGGTCGTACTTTGAGGAACACTTCATGAAATCGCCTTTGAAATGCACCGAGTCCCCATGATGGCAGTTGGATGATGGAGAGAGGGAGGGAGAGTAGGTGAGAGAAAAAAAGAGAGAGAGTTATACATAGAAACACAGAAAGGGAGGGAAGAAAGACGACGAAAAAGAAGAGAATAAAAAGAACTGACACAGAGAGGCAGAACGCAACGGGGCAAAGCGGAACGGAGAGGGGAAGAAGGAGAGAGCAGAGGAGAAGTGGAGCGTTATCAGGCCGCCCCAGCCTCCGCAAATATAATGTAGCAGTACAGTAACGGGCGGTGTGGTGGAAACCCCATTTGCATTGAATGGGCCGGTCCACAGCCAAGACCCGCTGGCTAGACGAGGATCCCAGATGAGGAGAAAACCTTCCCTGGTCCACCTATCTCTCTCTCTTTACCTGTCTGTCTCTCTCTCTCTACCTGTCTCCGTGAAGCGATTCAAACGCACCCGTCTTTCTCCTCCCTTCCCTCCTCTCTCTCCTGTCTCAGATGTCTCTATTTCTCTCTTATCTCTCCTGTGGTCTGTTACTTTTTCTCCCATTGTTGTCCTCTTTTCTCTCTCTGTGCTCTCAAATGCAGTTTTCTGGGTGACAGAGATCTAGCGGCACCCCTGCTCAGTAGTGTGTGTGTGTGTGTGTGTGTGTGTGTGTGCATGTGTGGAACAAGATTACATAAAGTAGCTGGAGATTTACTAGTATCTGCTTCCACCAAACCAAGACTCCCACTGTGTTATCCCCAGAAGAGAGAGAGAGAGACAGAGGGAAGGAAAGACAGAGAGGGAGAGTGAGACAGAAGAAAGAGAGATGAGTGTGAGTGACAGAGAGATAGAGACAAAACGATTGAGGGACAAGAGAGAGTCAAATACTTTTTTCGCAGTGAAACTACTGAATCAAGTACGAATGACGAATGCAAAGTTACAATTTGAACAAACATCTCAAGTTCTGTTAATTACCTTAAAATCCACTTTAAATGAATTTGATTTGGTTAAATCTGCACTGGGCAACTTTGCATGTTGGAGGCTCCAAATGGCAGCAAGAGGGAAACTCAATACCCAGAAATCCTGTAAAGTGACGTCAGGAAACTGCTGGTCTTGCTTAAGCAGACCATTCTCACACTTTTTTGCTGTACCAACACAGAAGAACGGTCTCAAAAAGCCATTTTTGAGCTTGGATAGTGGGGGAAAAAACAGTTGGGGTTGTCTGATTATCAAGCAACCAATAACTTTTGTCGTGGAGCATCTGACGCAGTGATGGCGCCTCCAAAATACTGTCGGGGGAGGAATGTTTTGTGGAATTAGCATGCGTGCCTGAGAAGAGCCTTTTAAGCTATAAACTGAATGAATCTTACAGGCCTTCAAGAGTTCTCGATCAAACTCTTTCTTGAAGTTTTCCATCATAAACTTGCTGGTGTTCTGCTGCTAGCTGGACGGCTAGCTTCGTTAATGTTGTTATTGCGCATTGTACTGAGATTTTGAAATAGCGGAAACAGAACAGAGCTGGGCAAAAATCGCCTGAGCCAATGGGAGGATTATCCAAGTGGCCAACATCCGCTAAACTAAGATAGACTAGTAAACGTCACACAGCAGCTCATGTTCACCAAGCGGCCGGTCTGTGATGCTTTATACCAAAGAAACCAAAGAGAGGAGAAGATCTAACGTTGGTGAGTCCAGCTTTCTCTGGACGGAGCGCTGCTCACTGCTGTTTAGGAGACAGTTTGGATTTCACTCTCAAGTCTGGATTCATCTCTTCCTGTGAGGAGAAGAGACCAAACCTGACAGCAGAGGAACATTTGAAACGGAACGGAAATGGACGGACAAACCCGTCTTTATTTGTCCCAAACAACCATTTTTCACACACATGGCGACACACACATGCTTCCAATGGCGCCGTGAGATATGTCCTCCACATTTATCCCATCCTGGCTCATCCTCCTCCACGGGCAGGCCAGCGCCTGGGGGCCAACTTCTTTTTCCAACCATCGCTGGTCAGGCGACGATCTTCTTGCATGTTTTTAGTGGGGGGTTCTTATCAGTACCCCAGGTGAGCACGTGGAGAACATGCAAACTCCACACAGAAAGGCCCCTTTTTTAAGAGATAACCCACCTGGGCACTAGGCACCGAAGGCATGGGGGGAACATATCCCCAGTGCCACCAGGCTGGAATCGAACCCAGGACCTTCTTGCTGTGAGGTGACAGCTACCACTGCGCCACCATGCCCCCGGCAAATAAGGAGAATCTACAGTATCTCATTTTGTGATGAGAGGCAGATAAGTGTTTTTTTGTGGGGGCATTTTCTGTATTAATTAGATAGTGGAAAGTGGAGAGAGACAGGAAAGACTAGGAGAGCGAGAGGGGGATGACATGCGACAAAAGTCCTGGGCCGGATTCGAATCCAGGACGTTTACGTGGTACGTGCCTTCAACCACTGAGTCACCAGGACACCCAAGACAAGTGTATTTTTACACATCAAAAATGACGCATTATTTTGTGAATATTCTTACAAGAACACTGAAAAAGGTCCTTGACGAGAAATGGATAAGAATTGGACTTGCGTATGGGCAGTCAGCGTGAGGATTAAAGTGCGGTGATAATCCCGGAGGTGTTTATGTGGAGTGGAAACAAATTAATAAAGAGGACGAGCAATGAATGATTGCAAATCAGAAAGGTTGATTGGTTCACTGGTCCCGAGGTCTGTGTATTTAGAGAAATAAAAAATAAAAAAAAAACCCACTTGATCAAAACTGAACACAGAATACGTTTTCATCGTGGAATAAAAAGTTGGGAGCTTATCAAATTGCTTTCATCACTCCCCGAGCTCTCTGAAGGTTGTCTTTTATGTTAAGGATCACCAAAAAGAAAATGAAAAAAACGAAGGCTTTGAACGCAAATGAATGTGGAAAAAAAAGGGAAGGGGAGTGAGGGATGCTGATAGAGAAACGAGAGAGGAGAGAGAAACAATTATAGAAAGACAGAAAGACAGCGTAACTTCAGTAAACAATAAACATGCTGCACTAGTGACTAAATTTATTCTGTATTTATGCACATACCCCTGTGAAATCCCCAACACAAGACGGGACAGGTTGAATTCTTCTATAACATCGGATAGGATATAAGTCTCCTATCATACAGCAATGTCAGGTAGAAGTCAGAGGAAGCTCTTCTCTAACAGCAGTAGATCATCTGAACCAGTGGCTCTGATTGGAGACAGTCAGTCTCATCATCTACGAGACCCGCTCATATAAAAGTTTAAAGGCCGACCGTTAACGATAAGACTTTAAGTGCGCTGTAATCGCATGTCAGGCAAAAAATGCTGAAACTGGGAAAGACGGGACAAGGTGTGTCAGACCTATGAAAGACATTGATAAAATATGAAACGGCGTATTCTCTTTATGATCCCGTTAAAATGTTCAAACTTTTATGAGACGTCACGTGAGATAATGTCCGTGACATGTCCTCCTCCAGGGCATGGAAGTGTGGGGGGAAAACTTGGTACACTGCAAAAACTGACAGACTTTTCAAGTTATTTTATCTTGTATCCAGACTTATCAAGCTTAGGATTTTATTTAGTGAAATCATCTTATTGCACCGGCAGGTAATTTTACCGGTTTGAACAAATTTGACTTTTTTCAGGAGAATGTAACTTGTTTCAGGACATTTACTTGGTAAAAGTGAATTGTTTCCAGATTTTCTTCATTGTTTTATGATGATTTCTTGAAAGAAGTCATATATGAATCAAGTGAAATCTACTGAAACCAGCAAGATTATCTGCCAGTGCAGTGAGAGAATTTGACTAACAATATCATGAAGATTGATAGATCTGGAAACAAGACAAAATCTGACAAGTTGTCATTTTTTGCAGTGTAGTAAGGTATGATATCCCACTGTCTACTTGGATTGGTGATTTGGTTCTTCACCCATTTATGTGTGCGTGTGTGTGTGTGTGTGTGAGAGAGAGAGAGAGCGGGAGGCGAAGAGAAAGAGTCACTCATCTGTCACCTGAAACAGGGGGATGATGTATTGTGACGGCAAAATCTCCCTGTTAAACTTTGCCTGCGGGGCGAAGACAGAAAGAACAATTTTTGAGAAAGAAACGACAACAGAGCGAGGAAAAAAAAAATAAAATGTCCTTCCTGTCTCAGGCGCAATGTTTTACAGCCGAGCTACGTCTGATATGAAGAGTTGGTATGCTGCCTGTGTGTCCGCGGCTGTGTGTGTGAACGATAGATCACTGCGGAGATGTAAAGTTCGCTTCTTCTTCGGGAGCCGGTTCTTCCAAAGTCATTCCGTGAAAGCGAATGAGTCTTTTGATTTATTTTGTTCGATTCACGATGGCATTCTACCATTCTTTTTAGGAATTTCTACTTTATTGGGTAGAATACAGTAGAGGAAATTTGGTAAAATGGGAGAGACACAGGGCGGATGACATGATATACTGTAGGTAAATGAGCAGCTTTGTCTCATAACATTTTGTGCTGATGTTGTGCTTTGTGCGTTTATACAACAAAGCCATTTATCAAGTAATGTTAATTTGAGACAACAGATGATGACAAAAACAGTTCCCTCAGGATTCCCCTACCAAGTGTTGCCAAGCAACAGGTAAACTGTTTCCCGACTGCAGCCTAGCTGCTACTTTGAGGTTTGCACAGACGAATTCAGCTTACTTTCTTCCCAATCGTCCTCCTCTGCCGACCGTTCATAATTAAGGTCAAATGTATCCATATCGCTATGTCGCTACGTCTGGTCAGGGACGAGGCATTAAACTTGTTTTGCAGTATGTTTATTAAAGCTTGTCACCACACCAGTCAACACTCTACTTGTCCACTTGTTGGTTAGTGTATGGTTCTATATAAAGGAAAAATAAAGCCAAGCTATAAACTGAGCATATTCAGCCAAGAGTAAATAAAATAAGCAAATTTCCACATCTATGCAGTGGCTAAATGAACATTATCCGTATTATCAGTAGTTAAACATTACGCTCTAAACAGATTACTTGAACTACAATACTAAATAAACTGTGAGGAGGAGCATTCTAAACATAAAAACAGATAATTAAACACACATTAACTAATCCAAAAGTTTGGCACACAACAGCAACAAGCAGCTTCTTAAAACTCCAACCGAACTGTCTCTTTAACTGCAGAAACCCAGAAACTAACAGTCTCAACCCCTCTGCTCGTTGAACACCTGCTCGTTAACTAGCATATAGCTGCCTCAGTGAGCTAAGAGTCCCGGAAATGATCCAATCTAATTGGCTGTGACTGATAGGCGGTTATGAAGAGCGACAGGTAAGAGGCCCAGTGAATTTCCACATCCGAGAATCTAGGAGCCTTTTCCACACTACTAGGTGCGAATGAAGTTAGAGTTTTGTGTAGCCGTGTATTGGTGCTAACCAGCTGGTTAGCTAGCAGCTACTCAGCTAACATCAGATGACGTTGTCGTGATTCGCTTTTTATTTCTCCTCACAAGAGGCTCTAGGCAGCGCTTTCTCCACACAAACAAACGCTATGTGTGAACGCAGCCTAATCAAGGTTACATTAGAACACCTGTGAAGCGGAGTGATACATACAGTAAAAAGTCCCAGTGCTTATACTGTGTTATACTGTATATCAGCACTCATGTAATGCCTCCCAATCAAATTACTCGAAAGGAACTAACTGTTGTATAATTAAGCAATAGCTCACGACAGGCCGTGGTATATGGTTATTATATCACAGCTAAGGGGCGTTGTTACAAAAGCGTCGGGCCGAACAACCGTTTTTATAAAACGGTTACCAAGTATGGCAATAGTTTTTATTAATAAATAATAATGTTCAAAATAAAATAGGCCCTCCTGGCTGCCTGCACATAGTGCGAGGCGGTTGCTATGCAACGTAGATCTTTACGTAGCTCTGCATGTCGTTTAGCAGGTGGATTTTTTTCTGGAGATAGGCACTGCTCAATCCACTCCTCCATAGTTAGGCCACCCCGGAGGTCGAAGTTAACCTTAAATGTTTCCATTTTGTTAGCTAGCTAACTTTGTTTGTTAGCTAGCTATCGTAGTTTGTTAGGCTAATGTTTTTTTTCTCAGACGCGGAGTGATACTGAATTGTGCAAAGGAATTAGACGTCATGGTATATGGTTAATATACCACGGCTATGAACCAATCAGATTGCTTGATTTGAGCTACCCGTTTTATAACATAAAATAATGGACAGTTATTGGGTTTTTTTTACACTAACCTTCCTATGCAACACTTTGCTTGTGCTATACTGAGCAATGACTTGAAAACACGCGGCATTCATCACAAATCGCATTTTACTTCTCCACAATGAACTTGACATTCTTTCAAATTAACACATATCATTTAACACAAATAACAAGATGTGAAATCCCTAATGGCTTTCTCTGACAAAGTGTCCTCATCTCTCAAACTCAATTTGTACTGATGTCTATTTAGAAGCATATTGAGAACCTTGCGCTACATACTTTTGCTTGTACCTGAGAATACTTTTGACCGCTGCTTGAAAGAGTACTTTATATTTTTGTGTGTAATGTAAATTGTAGGCCTATGTGTAAATATATAAGTGTAAACTGACACTTTAATGAAGGTCTGTGAGACTCGCACCGTGTAGGTTGTCTGCCTCAATAAATGGCTTTTATCTGCAAGTTGGAAAGCCTTGGTATCCCTCTTTTGAAAGACAATATTACCATTTTGAAAACATAAATGCTTGCTGTTCATATTGGTTGGTTTTCATCTTGTGGAGGTCACCAACTGAGTTTATAGTTAACCCACGCATTTATTCACCATGGCATCACTACTCACAGGACGCTGCAGTGTGCTGAATGTCCTGCGCATTTTTATTTTTTAAATGTTTATTTCTTTAATGGAGGTCGTGTTCTGAATTCAATAAAAGTTCAAAATGCTAATGCTCAATGCTGTTAGGAAGCTATAGTAATGCAGCTTGTCTGTTGATGTCTCTTTTTAAGATCAAGGACAAAACAAGGAAGAAAACTTTGAATGTATGTTTTATCTTTGATGACTTTGAGACGTGAGTTTAAGTGCTTTGAAATATAAGTTTATAACATGACGGAAAAATCCAATCCAACACATTTCCTGTGCATACTGAGCAATGACTTGAAAACACGTGGCATTTATCGCAAATTGCATTTTACTTCTCCACAATGAACTTGACTTTCTTTCAAATTAACACATATCATTTAACAGAAATAACAAGATGTGAAATCCCTAATGGCTTTCTCTGCCAAAGTGTCCTCATCTCTTAAACTCTGTAAAATGATGGATGAGACTATCACTAGGCGTTTAAACAACAACTGATCTCACACACACTCACACACACACACACACACGTTGCTCACACGCACACACTGTCACAGGCTAACACACACAAAACATATCAACACTTTTTGCTTGCTCAAATGAGCGACACACAAATACACATACACACACACAGTTCAGACCAGTTTTCCTCCCCTCTCTCTCTCTCTCTCTCTCTCTCTCTCTCTCTCTCTCTCTCTCTCACACACACACACACACACACACACACACCAGGCTCCTTGGCTTGTGGTTAATTGCTGCCTCATTAAGTCGCTGTAAGTTTGTGATGACTCTATTACTGAAATAGACACAGTGGGGCAATCAAAGGATGACAGAGTGGAGAAAGAAAATGGAAGCTCTCTTCACTCCTCCTTCCCTGCTATCACTTATTCTCCACTATGGACGGAAGGAGGAAAGAAGAGAGGGAGGCAAATGGCAAAAGGAAGGACAGTCAGATAACCAAATCAGAGGGAGAGGAGAGGAGCGATGGAGGGAGGCGTAAATGGTGCGAGGACGGAGGGGGGCAGAGATTTATGACGGGGGAAGGGTATACAGTATAAGATAGTAATGGGTAGTAAAGGAGAAATGGGAGCATAAATTTCGGAGATGGGCAGGGACAGACAGCCAGAGAGACAGAGACAGAGAAAGAGGGAACAGGGATTCAAAAAATAAAAGAAGCTAGCAGGCAGGGAGTAGCAGATCATTTCAGGCCAGTCTGGAAGAGGGAGCCCCCCCCCCCCCCCCCCCCCGCTGGGACAGTAATCCCCTGCCGCCGCAAAACAGAAAACAGAGAAACCTTTGACAAATGAAGTAAATGCTGACTCCAGTGCCTCTCCGAACTGAGAGGGGCCCCAAATGTTATTGGATTATTAGGATGATTTCACAGAGAGATAGACCTTTACTAAGGGCCGTGCTCCATGAACACCGCCACGCTCTTCCCCTCTTACCGGCGTGGTGTACGATTATTTTTAACCGAAAAAACACTTTCCAGAGACTTTAGGAAGCTGTGTGAGTTCCTACAGAAGGATTGGGTTACTGACAGATACATTTCCTCTCCTGTAACGCCTTCAAGTCACTTGTACTAGCTCTAGGTTCCAGCTAGGAGTAGAATAGAATAGAATAGAATAGAATTCATCATTCAATCATTAACTAATGATTAAATGTTTAATTATTAAATGTTTCTGGATGGTTCATGTGTCCTGTAACACACTCTTTAAAACTGGACCAGGCTTGTCACTGGGGAATGAGGAATAGAATAGAATAGAACAGAACAGAATAGAACAGAATAGAATTCATTAATAATGTTTCAGGATGGTTCATGTGTCCTGTAACACGTTCCTTAAATCTGGACCAGGCTTGTCACTGGGAAACACCTTAGTGTGACAAAGTGTGGGAGTTACATTAAAGGAAAGTGTCTATCCTGCTTTTATTGGCCACATGCCAAATGTTGAGTGTTTCTTTTATTAGATTGGAAGGTCTGTAGGGATTTCTTCACTGCTAACTTTACAAAATATATTCTCTTTATAAATGTCTAGTGCTTACCAACATCCAAATACAGCATATACTGCTTCAGCTTACTGGTTGTGTTAAACAAAATATGTTGTAACTGAATAAATGCTGCACCTATTAACACCTGTGGTGCTTTCTTAGCTCTGTGTTTTCTATCTTTTAAAATATGCACCAGAAAAAAATCCATAAATCGATTAAGCTAATGCAAATTTAGTTGTGGTTTTAAAGCTATTTTCCTGCACATTTCCCATGAGGGTGGAACATGAATGCTAAATTGAATGCTATGCACATTCCTTAGCTTTTCCATTGGTGTGCATGTTTAAATGCTCATTCAATCATATCTGAGTGAGGAATATGAAAAAAATATTTAAAATTGAGTGGAAAGTACAGAGGGGAACTCAACATTTGCTACCAGTCTGATACTGTAGAAACATGATTTACAGCTGAGACATTAGACATTACTGGGACTGTGACAGATCGTTTCCAAAGCAGAGGAACTCTCGGCCAGTGGCCAAAACCAAGGGTGCTTAATGATTTCAGACCTGTTGCTCCCTCTTCTGTTGTCATTAAGGCCTTTGAAGAAATGATCAAGAATGAGCTGCTGGGGAATGTGGAAAACTCTCTCGCCTCTTGCAGTTTGCTCACAGAGCACAGATGGCAGTTGAGGATGCTACTATCATTCTGCTTAATCTCCTCTCCAAGCATCTGGAAGGCTGGAAAACCCAGCCGAGACTTGTTTGTTGGTTTTCCTCATTCAACCTCATATACTGGCAGACACACTGCTGAGTAATTTTAGGTTTGATTTTAGTGGATGGGTTTTAGATTTTCTGGCCAACAGACCTCACAATGTCAGAGTAAACAGTGTTTTATCTGAACAACTGGCTCGCTGCAGGAATGCCTCCTCTCACTTATTCTCTGTATTTTGTATACAGATGACTGCAGAAGTTGGCATGTTGATAGATTAACTCTAAAGTTTGCAGATGGTGAGGTTGACCAGTGGTGGATGATTTTGTGACATGGTGTAACTGTCACTTTTAAGACATGGATGATTCTAAGACCAAGGATATGTGTGTTCTTGATTATAGAAAAACTGCTGTTCATCTGCTGATCCTCACCGTTGTATAATCAAAGATCCCAAGATGGGACGTCCTGGTGGTTCAGTGGGCTAAAGCACATACCATGTAACCGCAATGTCCTGAGTTCGAAATCCGGACTAGGACCTTTGTCTCATGTTATCCCCATCTCTCTCCCTAAGCTTCCCTGTCTCTCTCTACTGTGACCTTGACTCCAATGAAGGCACCAAGTGTCAAAAAACAACCTGAATGTCAATAAGAGGAAGTTTGTAAAAAGGGACAACTGTTTTTTTTTGTGTTTGTTTTATTGGGTTTTTTTTTTGACAAAGATAAACTCATTCTGTCTGCAGATCACTGATGGCCTCACAGGATAGCAGCCTGCATGGGCATTGTTTGATAACCCGTCCATCACAAACAGAAACAAGCTGTCCAACATAATAAAGATGGAAAATAATATCACACAAGTGAAACTGAGCAACATGTAAGCAATTCTAGTCCCACTCGCCCTCTCCATACTGCTGATACAGGTATTTATATGTCCCTCCTCTGTATCTCTGCCTTTCTGTCCGTCCGTCTGCTTGTCTGCCTGTCTGTCTGCCTGCCTGTCTGTCTGCCTGCCTGTCTGTCTGTCTGCCTGCCTGTCTGTCTGTCTGTCTGTCTGCCTGTCTGTCTGCCTTCATATGACACCACAGGTTCTCCCTATAGCGTAGATGATGTTATTGGGTTTTGAAGCCCCTTGCTGCCTATATTTGCATTTCAATGAGGAAAAACTGATTTTCTTGAAACTCCTAAATGCTTTAAGATATGGGATTCATATTAATGCCGCCAATGTGTTATGTGAAGACAACTTTTGTTGACATAGAAACATTAGTGCATTAATTAGCTGAAATAATGACCTCGTTAGCACAACAGATTATATTTAATACATCACAGTGATTATGGCGGCTGCTGTTGCCTTGGCTTTTATGTATGCTGAGGACATCTGTTGGCATTTGTAAAGTGTCTGTTTTTATTCACTTGGCTGCAAAAAGAATTTCACCTTGGGAACAATAAGGTTGTATCAAATTGAATTTAACTGCACTGCACTGAACTGACTGAACTGAACTGACTGAACTGACTGAACTGACTGAACTGAACTGAACTGAACTGAACTGAACCGAACTGAACTGACTGAACTGACTGAACTGAACTGACTGAACTGAACTGACTGAACTGAACTGAACTGAATTGAACTGAACTGAAATGCACTGAACCGAACTGAATTTAATTAAACTGAACTGAACCGACTGAACTGAACCGACTGAACTGAACTGAACTGAATTGAACTGAACTGAACTGAATTGAACTGAACTGAACTGAACTGAACTGAACTGAACTGAACTGCACTGCACTAAACTGAACTGAATTGAATTATGAATCAGTGTAATTTATGAGCCATTTTACCTTTAGGGCTCTATTTTCGTGAATCACAGAAAGGCGCAGAGTGTGAGTACACCGGGCGTGGCGACTGATTTCTGGTAACTTTGTGGCCAGAGGCGAACGGCGCACCTGCAGCGCAGTTGTAAACGGGGTGTGATTAGGAGGAATACATTATCAGTAGGTGTGGTGGGCCTGGCTTCAGTCATGACCGATCAAATCACCTCTTTTCCTTCCCTTTAAAAGCAGGGCGCTCTGTCTTTGTGTGGGAGGTGCAGAATTGCCACAAGTGAATATACAGCACCTTAAATTAAATCAGATTAGGAGGAGATAACACACTTGGTTCCCATGTTGCTTTGGTCCTAGGAGAACTGTTGCTCAGTGTAGGAAACAGTTCAGTGATATTAGGCAAAGAGCCAAACAGAAGGAGGTGATTAATCACAGGAACACTTTGGCTGCGGGAGGGAGGCATCCACCAGCCACAGAGCATGACATCTACAGAGGATGTTACAGGATGTCCACAGTCTCCACTCTGTTCGTCATGGTGCATACTGACAGTTTTATGTTGACAATCATTCACGCCACAGCCACATGTGTAGAGTGCCACAGCATCTTCAAGTGTCTGGAGCTTGACAGAAATGTGACACCATACTTTCACAAGAAATTCATTCATTTGGTGAATTTACCGTAAGTGCTCAACTGTGTTTAGATCTGTCGACTGGGATGGTTTCCATCTTTTCCATGCTCATCAAACCATTCAGTGACCTCATGCCTTGTGGATGGGGGCGCTGCCATCCTGGAAGACAGATCCATTCCAATCAGGGTAGAAATGCTTCATCATACTGCAAGTATCATACTGGGAATGGTTTTGTATTTGTTAGCATCTACCTTGCCCCCAAGGGATTCAAACCTTGCCAGGAAGATGCCCCCCTCTTTATACCAGAGCTGCCAGAACCCTTCACTGTCTGCATTAACATGCACAGGGGAACCCGGCTACTGGCCGAACCCCAGCTGAGGTCTTATTTGGGTTAAGCTTTTTGTATGCACCTTCGATGCCCTGAGATTGAGTATTCCAGCTGCCATGAATAAACCAGTTAACAGAACACTCCTGTCCACCTGTAGTGTCCCATCCACAGATAAAACTGTCTGCCAGCCAAAAAGTATGGAAAGCTGCAGCCTGCACCTACCTTCTCTGACTGAGCAATAGGTTACTTGTAATACAAGGGAAAGAAATGATAATACCAATTGTAATATATAGTTTATCTGATAGGGACAATGCAAATAAATATATCGGCACTTCAACTGGTTACAAACAGTTGATGCAACTGATGTTCTGCATACAGAGATTATACAGTAGCTATTGTTAGTTTCCAACTCCTGTCTCTAGTTAGGCTTTTCATAAGAGAATAAAGAAAAAAAGGAAGAAAATATCAAGGTTACATACAATTATGAAGCATAATCTAAAGAAGGAATAAATGAAAAAACAAGATGATTAAAAATGCATACAGCTCTGATTTTGCTTCAGCCAGCCTTTAACATTTTCATTAAAAACCTTAATGTCTTGGATTCATTTTATTTCAGTTGGTAGTGTATTCCACATTTGAGAACCCTTTATAGAAAAAGCTGGCAGGTTGCTGCCTGTGTTCTTTGCAAAGCTTCACTTTCTCAAGTGCATATTTAGGTGTAATAAGGGGTTTATGCACTGCAACCCAACCACAGCATCCCTCTCTGTGTCTCCGCTGCCTGCTCACACCTCACTTTGACATTTACACACGACTGACTCGGAGTTGCCCATCTGTTCTTCCTTGCATCTTGAACAAATGTTGGGAGTGCAGTGTGCATTTCCATCCACAGCTGCCCTAGTTGATGATGTCTTTCCCTCAGACTTCAATGTGAACATCACCTTCGCCACTGTTTCTCGTGAAACATTAGTAAGTTAAGTAGTCTTTGTCTCCTGCTAAACGTCATCAGGAGCTTACAGTTGATTTTCTTTTGTTTGAACCAGACTGGAAAAGTTTACTTTGTTGCATTTTTGTATTTGGTTACTTTAGGCTCACACTGCCCAGTTACAAGCAAACCAGGACTTGTAAACAAAAGTCACATGACTCACAAGTAGCTTGTTTATTGGACAGAGTTTTGGAGACCTGTCATCCTGTGAGGTTGGAGATTTTGGCAGCAGGGAATGGAGTCAAAACAAATCTGATTCCAGTAACTTTATCTCAGCATGATGGACTTGTCTGTCTCTTCTTCTCTGGTGTTCATACCAGTTAAGAAAACATGAAGAAATAGCTGAATATGAGCATTAATCTAAACTGCGGGTTGCCCTCGCTTCATTTTGTCATGCTAGGCTTCCAAAGAATGGGGAGCTGCTGGCTATCAGATGTCAACATCTGTCTCCTTCTACCCATAATCCCTTGTGTTTTGGGGTTGTTTCCTGTAGTGGGTTCAGATTATGTTCTAACTCCTACTGAACCGCACCTCAGTTCTCTTGTTAGAGGACTGAGACTCACATTTTCAGGCGTCTCTTATTTGGTGCCACCAAAATAACAGTAAATGCTCCAGAGTTTGAATAAACTGCTCCAAACGTGATGTGAACCTATAAACTCACCATTTGGTATCTTTTCCTCAAGCCATGGGGTCTGCCCATCATGTTAATGTGTGACCCTAAATATGAAGGGATGCTAATAGCTCAAATATCCTATTTTTGGCAGTTACATGCACGTACAATGCACTTACATGGCTTGTGCAGTGGTTACTGAACATACTAGGCTTAATTTAAGTGCCTACAAATACAACTTCATGCTGCATGTGATTCTGAAGCAGAGTCTGAGTCTTTCTGTCTCATTGGCAGGTTTTGTCTTACACCATGCACAAGTAGTATGCTACACACACAGATTTGCCTCATTAGAATTTAACTGCCTCCCAGACAGCTTCCATAGCTTACACACAGCTTATCTTCCAAAAGCTCTTTCCTGTTGTTTACCTTTTCCTCGGCTGTTTCCAGGGCACCTCGGTGAAAAAATGCCAGTCCATCTGTTTATTTTTTTATTTGTTTTATTTTTTTATCCTGTGAGTGACAGAATTTCAAGTTTGAAGTCCTTCACACAGGTGCCTTAGATGGATGATGAAGCACATTAGCACCGTGGGAGTGAGACGGCTCTGACCCGTCAAATCTATTGATTAGGCGGATGGGTCGAATAATGTGTGTGTGTGTGTGTGTGCGTGCGTGCTCTCTGTGACTGTCTGCGTTTTTTCAGTTTTGTGTCTATTTTTGGTACGCCAGCAAAAGTATGATACATTACTGAAAATGAGTCTTTCTGTAACGATGAGAAATTGCTGTAGAAAATCGACTTTGCTTTCCTCGCTTCAAAAGTGGGGTTGCAGCTGCTCCCACGTGCATAAAGGAAGATGTGAACAGAGCAATTTCTGAAAATGTCCAATTTTTGTCTGGTAACAAGGTATAAAACTTAGATGTGGTTCAGTTTTCGAGGTTGAAAAAATACATGGATTTCTAGGCAGAAGTGCTTTGCTGCACACAATTCTCAATGAAAAGTGTTTTGTGTTTGGTGCTCTACAGCTTTGTGGTTAGTGATTAGTGTGATTTAGTTTCCCGTATTGTATTGATGAGGGTTTCTGCAGCTAGAGACTGCCATTAGCCCGGAAAAGTATATCCCTCTGAGAGTTTCGTTGAGTGTCTTAACGCTAGTGGAGTGGTTTTGCTCAGTCTGAGTTTACCCACCAATTAAATATTTCTGGGTATGGTCCACAATCTCAGACAGCTGTGTTGGTTTTAGTTGATGGGATAGTGCTTACTGTCAATGACAATCTGTCTGGATAAACATTCCCTCATTATCGACAGAAAACAGAAAGGTATGGTGTGCCGGTCACGTTTGACAGTAGAAACCACTCTTGTGCACACACAGACACACATGTGAACAGCACACACACACACATGCACACACTGGTACTGAATATGCTTGAGAAGACACGTATCCAAATGCCATAACATATGCTGAATCATATGTTGAGTCAGACCCTTCCTCACAAGGGGCCAGATTCACAAAACCCTCTTGGCAACAAATCTTCTTGGTGCTATTTTTTGTTTTTTTACTCTTAAGAAAAACTTCTTATTTTGCTTTCTAGGAAAAAAACATATGAATAAATGTGATTCTTGAAAGGAAAGTTCTTAACATTTTATTGCTAAGCGTAATTTTCATTTGGTATATGTTTCATGCCTCATCAAAAGAAGCTTTTAAGTTATACAGTTACACAAAATAGGCTTTTATCCAAAAGACAGTAACAATGTCTGAGCCTTTTCCTTAAATTTACTTATTTACGTAACCCATAAATATAGCCACCCTAAATAATTGTTCCAAATTGAGTGTTTTTAGATGGAAGTACTACAGTCTGCAGCTCGAGAGGAAAATCCCACTTTTTTGTTTGTTTACATTGCAGTTGTCGGCCCTGTTTGAGAAGTTCATAAGTAAGAAACCAAGAAAAGTTTGTATGTGAGGAGACTAATCTTAAGAAAATAGTGGGGAACTGCACCAGGGACTCAGTCTAGCTCCGTGTCCAAGGAAAGCCATCGTCATCTCCCATCTGGACTGCAGCTCCCTCCCAGCCAGCTTCCTGAAACTCATCCAGAAAACTGCAGCCTGCCTCGTCTCCAAACTCTCTGAATTCTCCCCTGTCATCTGGTCGCTTGTACAAGACTGCTGCTCACATACAAGACCAGAGACAGTTTTATATAGAGATGGGACACTCTATCAGTTTTGAATGGGAAAATCCGTAATGCTAAAGATGGCGGCACTGACAACGTAAGACATGTCGTCAGCAAAACTGATGAATCTACACATCTTTGAGTACCTCCAGATCAAGGTTTTGTCCAGTCCTAAACCCCCAAACCTCCCAACATGAACTCATAAAAAATCATGAAATTAGCACGATCTCTGAAACAAATAATATGAAAATTACGTTCCTCCGCGATGAACTGAATTCTGTGACAAAAACACAAATTAGATTCTGTGCCAACAACAAGAATTGGACACAACATTTTCACCTGAAGGTTGGCTAACGGTTAAGTTTAGGCAAATGAAACAATTGTGGTTAAGGTTTGGGTTAAAGTTACGGTCAAGTTTAGGCAAATAAAACAACTTTGGTTAAGGTTTGGGATAAGGTTATGGTTAAGTTTAGGCAACTAAAACAACTTGTTTAAGGTTAGGGAAAGGCTTTGGTCATGGTTAAATAAGAAAAACTTGACCTAGAAATTTTTATTCCACTCACGGTAGAAACCTCCTTCATACAAGCTGGGAATTGAACTCCGGTCGCCGACATTGAAGTCAAACTCATCGCCCATCCACCACCCGACTACAACAGCCTTACTTTCCACTGAGCTGCTTCAATGTGACTCTACTTCCTGTTTATAGTCGTGTCTCCTTCATGTAACCGTTTGTGCTGGGAATACGGAATTTTAACACTTTGCGTACCACCAACATTATTATTAAACCTTTATTTAGACAGGTAATCTCATTGAGACACGGGGTCTCATTCACAAGAGAGACCTGGTCGGGCAACAGTAGCAGTACAACACAAAGTTACAGACAGACAGGACATTCAATACAGAGACAAGATAGAACACAATCATGTACACAAACATGTAATTTGGTCTTAACAAGTCGTCTTCTTTTCACGTATTTGTGTGAGATCAGGTTTAGACCTCCAGTCCATGGTCCGGCTCTGCACACCAACCTGTTCTGTCCTCTGCATTTTCGCACTTCTGCTCAGACAGACTCGACTCTTCTCCCTCCTGGCTCCCCAATGGTGGATTGACCTTCCCACTTTAGTCAGAACAGCTGCAGTCATTTTCAGTCTTCCACTGTAGGCAGAAAAATCACCTTTTTTAAGAAGTATCTCATACCCACACTGACTGATATTCCCTCTCTACTCACTCTACTTGCTCTCTAAAAGAAATTCCCTTCTACCTCTCTCCCCTTAGCATTTAGTTTCTTTTTCTACTACTTCTCTCTTGCAGTACGTGATTGTTCTGTGGTCACAGGGATATTATAATGGCTCTATTTGTTTGATGTTTGCACTCCTGATTTTTGGTTGCTTGTAATATTTGAAGGTTATTCTACCGTTGCACTCATTGTAAGTCGCTCTGGATAACAGTGTCAGCTAAATCCCTAAAATGCAAATATAAATGAATAAAAATGCTAAGCCTGACAGCGTTAGTGACATTCTCTTCTCATTAAGTTATACAGCTTAAATTTGTTCCCAAACGCTTCAATATGTATAAATACATTTGACCATCAACATTTTGGGTATGTTCTCAAACCACTTGATAAAACTATTGACATACTTCAAACTTCTTCTCCACTAGGGATGACTCACTAAGTGTCTAAAGTGTCTGCTCGCAAGCTATTCTGTCAGTCTGTATTGACTATAAGCTAATGAGCATTTGCTACTTTCCTGCTGCAACATTAGGTAACTCTTAGGCCGAGGCCGCACTGATCCGTCGGAAAACGGACAGAATTATTGACGGATGGATTTCTGTCCGTTGGGCTGTTTTGGAACGTCAACATGGTGGAGAGGCAGAAATCAGCTTTGCTCATAACGGAGCTACTTCATAGAAAAAAGAAGAAACAGACTCTACAGTATGAATTGAATAAGAAACTGAGCTGGAAAACCTCCAGTCATCCCAACGTTATACCGGGCTTTCTCCGTTTTATCTTTGTTTTGGTCGGACCGTTGTGTCTGTGATCGCCATTATTTTTTACAAAACAAACGTAGGAATGCTTCTGATTGGCTAAACGGATGGTGATCAATCCGTCAGTCTAGAAAAAGTTTAACTGCGTCGAACTTTCTGTCCGTCAAAACGCATGGAAATCTGACGGAGACGGACACATCATCCGTCCTGTCCGGACAACAGACTGCTCTCATTGATAATGAATTGAAATGAACAGAGACGGACAGACACAAAGGATCAGTGTGGCTGCGGCCTTATACTCCCATTTGATTATCAATAGTGAGGCAAATACAGCTAATTACAGCTGGGCTACCTCCTCAGCATGCAACATCAAGTCTATCATTATTTAAACAGATTGAAAAGAGGAATAACAAACATTTTGCACACAGGCCGCTGTTTAAAATTTGTCTCTTTATTCAGTTTGAGTAACAGACACAGCGTGACTGTCTGATCATCAGCGTGACTGTCTGATCAGAGGTGCAATGAATTATGATTGTAATAGTTCACTAACATGCTTCCAATGTGTAACAGCATTAAATCTTTGTTTTTTAAACTACATTGATTAGAAACACCAGGTTTGACTGCCAGGTTAGTAAAGCAGCACCCAAAATAAACCTAAGACAGCAGTTTAGCTGGGCGGGTCACCCAAATATGATTAATACATGAGCGAGAGAGAATAAAGGAGGCAATACAATGACTGAACAATGCCAATGTCACAGTTAATTATTTCTCATTGTTCAGTCATAATATTATCTTTTTAATTCAATCTTAGCCTTTTGACATTTTCAGTTGTCAGCAGATGTAAGTTTATAAAAGGGACAATCCTTTATAAGCATTGTAAACATCAGTTGCAACTTTATGGGTCCCTCATGAATTTATTTATGTTTCACAAATGATTTGTTAATTGTTTATGAGTTCTTAATCAGGTATTTAAAAGTATTTAACTTGGATAATGACAAATGACTGTCAAACTATTAACTAAGGCAAAGAAAAGCTAAAGGGTTGATCTCACAGTTCTCGCTAAACATTAGCAGTTATGGCACAATATGTACTATGAATGATTAATTGATTTATTAACATCAATTACGAGGTCATCAAATAATGACTACATTATGTATGGTGTATCATTTACTATCAATTGAGTAATTCATTAATCATCAAGTAGCCTACTTGTTAGTAGTTAACCTTTAAATGATCAAGATGATTAATTCACCATTTATTAGGGATGGTTTTTATAAAGTGCTATCATCATTTCTTATTGAAACTGAAACACACACACACACACACACAAGGGGATCAAGGTGAGGGTAGCTGTCATTGAAGGATAGGCGGTACATTATCTTAACTCAAGTTCCCCACAGCAAACTGAGAGCTACATGTCATTAAAATGATGTTAGAGGCTGTTCTGAATAGGTATGCCCTGTCCATATGTCAGAACAATGTTAAGCCTTTTTCATTCTGGTGTGTGTGTGTGTGCATATGAAGTGTGAAGGACAGTCGTGTGTGTGTGTGTGTGTGTGTGTGTCTGTGTGTGTGTGTGAATTTCTGAAGGACAGCTCCTTGCTGTCGAGAGGCTTGGCCTACACATAATCCTCCAGGAGAAGACCTTCCGTCGCTCCACAGGCCTGTAGACATCTATCCCACTATACTTCAGGGTGGTTGAGACCAGTCTTCTCTTTACAGCCCTTGTCACCTTAACAACGCCATAACAAAAGCCTAACAACCACAGCCGACAGCAGCCAACTAACATGTGAAACTCTCGCCTCCACCTTTCCACTGCTTGTGGGTTTTTCCTTTTTCTAACCATTAAAGGGCCACCGGATCACTTTCTCTGATCTATACATCCTATTTTGTGTCCTTTACAAATTAAACGTGTTGTCTAGATAAAGCATTTCCAAATAACCAAGTGAATTTTCTCTGCATTTCAGCTAGAATTCCCTATATTTAAGTTTAAAATCTGACACAGATATGTTTACGGTGTAAAGACGGAAATTAATTTACTGTTATGCTTGTTATTGGTCAGCCACAAGCGGCCAAAACAACGGGTGAATTTTGAAGCCAATACTGAAGGGTGGGCAGCAGCAGTTCCTCTAACGTCAAACTAGAGGCTCCAAAAAGACTCCAACCCGCCCAACTCCATGAAGTCAATGGGACCACAGCCCAACTTCTGCTAAAAATATAAAGTCAATAAATGTTTTCCACAAGAGGTTATGGTCTCAGTAGCTAATTTCACTTCTTTCTAATGTGTGTTTTTGTGGCAATTTTTAAAATAATTGTGTCATTAACAGGATATAACGGTTATAAAACTGGTGATTGACAGGTCATCGATTACGGACCAATAGCAGGCGGAGCTGCGGCTCTGCAGACGACCCAGACTCCGCCGCCTGCCTGTCTTTGGCTGCTCCGACTCCAAAAAATGTCAACATGGCGGCGACCGTCCAGGCTTCAAAACGGCCCTTCAGAAATCAATGGGTGATGTCATACTCACTACATCTTTTTTTTTTACAGTCTATGGTCAGCCATAATCCTCAATGTTGATCAAATGTATCTTTACTATCTGTACTCTAGCCGTCATATTACCTTATCACAGCTGTACCTATCTACACTGTCTACGATAACCACCCATCCAAAACCCTGTGTATTTTCTGTGGGCGCTGATAGAGATTATCACGCAAGTACAGGGGCACAGAATTATGTTTATATCTTCTCTGACTTTTATTTAGATTGAACATTATTTCACTTACTTCCAAATAATCCACTGTCACAATGCTGACTTCTGCACCGTTCCCCCCCTTGAGTCCTTGAGAAGCCGCAGATATCCACCGAATAGGAAACACCACAAGAATGGAATTATTTCTCACAGATAAGACCGGGGGGAAATGGCCAACAGATTGTAGGCGGGGGGGGGGGGGGGGGGCAAGTAAACACTGAGAGTATTTCAGGATGGAAAACTGAGTGTGTTTTTCATTTATAAGACACCAGGCAAACACAGAAGCTTTGGTCATGCCATTTCTTTATCATAAACATACATACACAGCGTTTTACTGATGAAAAACACACTCACCCACTGACACTTCTAGTACCACTGACCCTATCTTTGTATGCCGACACACTTCTACAATCTCCTTCTTGTGTCAGAACAAACCTGATGTACATACATAAATATGTAGCTGCTCATACATGTACTGCAATGGCATACCATGTTAGATCATGAATAGCTTAATTAATATTTCATGAAAATCGAGTCGATCGGCATTGTATTTACTTTCGCATTACCAAACCAGACAGTGCGCCACCTCTATCTCGTGAGGTTTGGTAATGCGAAAGTAAATACAGATGCAGATCGACTCGATTTTTATGAAATAATGGATCAAATTTAGTTTTTTTTCCACTCACAGAGCATTCGTGTGGCATCAGAAGAAGAACTCTAAAGATCGGTCCTCCAACGCTTCAATTGTTTTGTTAGAAGTCTGCTATGGAGTCATGCTGGGAAGCTCCAGGAGTGTTATATGGACTAACAAACTAAAGTAGAGTTTCAACTAGCATGGGGGTGAGTAGTTAATGACTGAATTATTTTTGGGTGAACTATTCCTTTAAACCTACCTGTCTTCCTTCATGTTTGTCATCATCATTCTCTTCTTCCTTTCTGTTCCTCTCTTCCATCCCTCTCTCCATCACCCAGGACCTTCTTGCTGTGAGGCGGCAGTACTAACACTGAGCCCATTCTTCTTCTGAATCCTTCACCTGTTAGCAACTACAGGCCTACCTCTAAACTGTCAATTTAATCAATAGTTTTAGAAAAAGCAGTTCTCACTCAATTGATACCTTTATTGAACAATTTTGAGAAGTTTAGAGATTTGTAGAATCAGGTTTTAGACCATAACATAGCTCAGCCACATGCATTCTTAAAGTAACTAAGGGCCTCATTTTAACAGTGAATGCAGGACAATGCTCAATTCTAATCCTTTTAGACCTTAACAGAGGCATTTGATAGGGTAGATTATATAATTTTAATTGTCCTTAACTTATGCACTGGGTAGATATCTCAGCCTCAGCGCTAAGCTGGCTTACACCCTGTTTTTCCAATAAAACCTTCTCTGTCACAACAGGCAATCCATCATTTTCCACAGGAGACGTCGCCCCTGAGGTTCAACATGGCTCATTTCTGGGCCCCATCCACTTCTCCCTCCACATGCTCCCACTTGGCAACATCATTTATAAACATAATGTCTCTGTCCATTGCTATGCAAACGGTACCCAGTTCTATCTCCCATTAAAATCAAAATGCATGAGCACTCGAGAAATGCTGGATGTCTCACAATGTTTTCCAGCTCAATGAAAGCAAATATGAAATAGTCTTATTTGGTGCCCCCATCTCCAGAATGTATTGTACTAAATGATCTTGGCAGTCTATCGTGCAACACAAAGCCAGTATTCAGAAACTTTTGAAGAACAAGTAAAGAGGGTAGTGCAATCTTGCTTAGGGCAATTGAGAAATGTATGAAAAATCAAGTCATTTTTATCCATGCTTTCATCTCGTCTTGTTTAGACTACTGCAACTCTCAGTCAAAAGTCACTCAGATTGTAGATAAGAGGGATTTTAACTGGTGCCACATGAAGATACCGTGTATCCCCAATTTTAGCATCTCTACACAGTTGGAACTGAAATGACTTTAAAGGGGTATTACGTAATCTATGACTTCTGGAAGCAAGAATTACAACACCATCGTCAAGTCTCCGGCACAACCCCCAACCCCCTCATCCCTGCCATCCTCTTGAATTATGGTGGCCTATAATTGAAACAAACGATAAAGTCACATTTTTACAACAGATACGCATTAGCTAGCTAATTACAGCAGAGATACAACATAAACATTTAGTGAAGAGATAATATATCACGATGCAAAATACTGTAGTAATAATATTGCTTTGCCATTTATTTTTTGGCTTGAAAATAGCACTGGGAGAATTGGCAATACTTTGAAACCAAAACAGAGTACAAGCTGGAAAGTGAGTTTTGAAAGCCAGAAGTAATTGTTGAGTCATTGGTATTGATCAACAACCCTATCAACCCTGCAGATATGTTATGGTGCTTTTGTGCACTAGGGCAGTAAAAATCTGGCCCTTCGCTACATTGTACAACTTTTAGTCCCATATGAGCTAGACTGGAAGCTGACGTCTTCCAGTTTGTGCTTTTGTCATCAGGGCCCCTAGGAACTGAGGAACTTGCTAATTCAGTATCATCTTTTGAATTACTTGTTTTTTTGGTGTTTTTTTTTTACTATTTTTTCTCGCGAATGTGTTCCCCGTTTTTTCTACTTTCATGTAATGCAATGCTTTTGATTTTTCACACTTTTTGATTGTGTGTTGTATCTAATGTTATTTTCAACCACTTGTTTTGAATGTTTCCTTTTTTCTTTTTTTATATATTGTATTTTTATTATTAAGTTAATAATAATAATAATAATACCAATAACAACAACAACAACACAAACAATAATAATAATACTGCATGGTGCAAAAGTGAGATAATTTAGGTGTACAATTTCTCAGGCATGGCTAAAATGTTACATTAGCATATAGCATCACATTACCATCTGGTGCATTAGCATAGCATTACATTAGCCGCTGTCAGATTAGCATATGATTTCCAGTGTCAATATTAGCATGCCAGTCACATGACACCCTCTGTCATTTTTTGTAATGGATCATGACAAGTTAGTGATTAGCATGAAGCTAACGTCAGCGTGAGATTAGCATCATAGGGACAATGGTTGTGTCAATATTAGCATTCTCCTGTCTCTGCCGGTGTCATGTGCTGGATAGATGAAAATGCACATTAGCTGGTGTAATAAGCATCTGCTTGGGATGAGTGAGAGGTATTGATTAAGGTTCTGCTGATGTTTGCAGAAGTAATTACCAAACACAGCATGGATCACAACGTGACTCAACTTAAGGTTTTTGCATGAGACTGCAGATTTTAAATGCTTTACTTGAATCCAGAAAATATAATTTGCAAGTTTCTAACATTGCAGAAACCTTGGCAGAACCATGGCATAAGGACACAAAAGCACCTATGACTGCAGTGAATGTACAGGACTTTGCGAGTTGTTTTATCCCTTTTTTGGTTGTGTGCAGCCGATGTGTGCAGCTAAAGGCTGAAACTCGATGCTGTATAAGGTAAAATGGGCAACCTATTTTAAGAATATGCACTTCTCCCTGCACTTCATTAACAAAAACAACATGAGGTGTGTTGGGAATATAGGACAATGTACAAACACACACACCAATTTTTCAGCACCCTGAGCAAACTCGGCAACATGGGCTTTCATCAATGACCCCTTTCAAAAGTGAAACACTTAAAGCTGGTGTAGGCAACTTTCTTTTCGTATTATTTGGCAAAAATTTCATAATAACTTTTCAACTATCAGCAATTCAAATGGTCTGAGAGAATATCAAGCCTCTTTGATCACAACTGCCTCTGTTTTCAGGCTCTCCAAAATCTCACTGCTCCCGGTAGGCCTCAACCAATCACGCAAGGTCTCTGCAATGAGGCGTACTACTGCCTGTCAATCACACGTGCACCTAGCTCAGTCTAATCCTGCCCATCCTGCAAACTGCGAAGAGAAAACAAATATATCCACAGAACAGGTGTCGTGATGGGAGTTTGGCTTGTTGAAACATCTTCTCAGGGCAGAAACTGTTATGATTGGTTCAATCAGGCGACCAATCAAAAAAGAGAGGAGGCGGGCCAATTTGAAATGTCAAGCGGGACGGTGACGGGCGGAGCTGCATTGTCAAAGTAGGTTAGCTAATGCAAATGTTTTTTTTATTTGTAGGTATTTCATTCACAATTTATTAACTTTCCTGTTAAATAGAGAGAGACAAGTGCTCAGGTGTAACAGTTTGTTGACTATGTAAACAAGTTAGCTGTTAGCTAGTAGCTACTAACGTTAGCTGGTATGGCCATAGAGATCAGTTAGACATAGCCAGCTACATGTTCTTTGGTCATGGCTTATGTGCTAGATAATGTTAGCTGGCTACATAGCATAGTTAGTTTTATTTAACTTGTTTTAGGCAGAAATAAACACCTTCACCTTGCTTTTTCCCCAGTGTGCACGCAGTCTTGTCCTATCTGCCCCGAGCACAGTAGGATAAGACTCATGCTTGTTCTGGGGGCAGATTTATGTACAGTAGGGTATAAGACTCATGCTTGTGCTGGGGGCAGATTTATTTACAGTAGGGTATAAGACTCATGCTTGTTCTGGGGGCAGATGCAAGTATTCATATTAGGTTCTGCTTTTGGCTGTGAATGTTTTTGAACTGCTTTTAGAGCTCTTCATAGCCAATCTGTATTTTTACATGGTGTATCATTATCTTGCTGTAAGCCACAGTTCTTCATAGCCTTATTTGCCATAAGAAATTTGAAAATGGTCTCCTAATACACATAGAACAACTACCAATATAAAATGGTAAATCCACTTAAAACAAAACTTACTTTGTGAACTTACAGCATTTGCTATCAGGACACACCTACATGCATACACAAAAGGTGGAAACAAGCTGCTATTACTCCCACTGCTTCATTATTTGTGACATTCTTTGTACCATTCATTATGTTTTTTCCTCAGTTTTTGATGACATTTCTGTGGCAGGAACAATCTGTTTTATTAGTGAAACTGTGGTAAACTTTTTTAGCATAGTTAAACCCAGTTTAAACTTTTAGATGTTTTTTCCAGTTCAGTCAGCAACACTCTCATCATTAAGTTAAAACTATTTATTGTACAAATGGTTATACTACAGCTGTGTTTGGCGGTACAAGTTCCACTTAAGCTAAAGTGGACAATCAAACCACCCAATGGTATACAGAACAGAACCCAGCACACATATAATTGATATCTGGAATATAGATCATTTCAAGAGACAAGCCTACAGAAACACACCTTCGTTTTTATGCTGATTAATCACATCACACCCAGTCAACAGCAGTGTGCGGCTGACAGCTGAAATGGACTGCCAAGATTTATGTGTCAGATGTGGTTGGTTGTTTTCTTGGATCAGCTGACAATCAGCTGATGTGGCGAGCGTGACTTGTGTCTCCTGCCTGAACTAATGCGATGCTTCATTGAACTTAAATTCTAAAACTTTTATAGACAATCGTTGAATCCACTTAAGGCTCCACTTTAACTCGCTTCCAGTGTAAGTGGATGTGAGGAAATGGGTCAATGGTCTCATTTCTCTCTCTCTCCCTAAACTTCCACTTTGCCTCTGCACCAGTCAGAGATTTGTGGAGTGCCTCTTATTATCTTTCCATCACATCAAAGAGATTTAAAATACCTCCTGCCATCTCTTAATCTCCCTCAATCTTCTGCACGCTGAGAAGTGGCGCGGTAGTGTTGCTAAATTCTCTGAAAGTCAATAATTTACATCTGCTTATTTTTTTTTTTTTATGTCAATTCAATATCACATTATCTTTATGATCTTCTTATCGTCGTCTGGGAAGATCTGTGGTATTACCTTCAGAGAAATACATAGTATACTCCACTACAGCCTCAATATATTCATGACTGCGTGCCTCCTCTAAAAGTCAGCTTTCTCTCATTTTGGGGATTATGTACAAATGGGGATTAGATGCCATTTTCTGTAAAACGGCACGGCATTGATTGAAACAAGCAAATAAATTAATACATTCGCCTACATACTGTATTTACAAACCATTTTAGACATTCATTCACGATGGTGCAGTTACAAACTCGTTATTGATACAAATATTTAAAAATCCATCCATTTCTTTGAGTTTAAACATCAAAATAATTTTGTTTTGTAATCTGTCTAAAACACACAAGCTTTGATATTGGTTCATGTAGTGTCCGCGAGTGTCTGAATTTCCAGTAATTTGGCTTCGATATTTGTTATGCTCTGTGTGTCTCTGTTCCCACAATGCTGTGTTTTATTGGCCATGACTAAATGGCAGATTCTGAAAAACACAAAAAGTAGAGAAAAGGAGACAAGAGGAGAGGAGAGGTGGAGGGAAGAGAAGAAATGAGGAAATAACAAGAGGAGAAGAGGAGAGGAGATAGCACAGCAGGACCGAGCGCTCCCTCACCCCCCACTCTCTGTGTGGCACCATGCGATCCTTTGGGTGGCCAGCTGAAAACAACGGCATTGTTCTCTTCTGCCGAATCTGGGCTTTGTAATCTGGGGCAACGGTCCAAGGGGGGGACTGACAGAGACTGGCTGCCTCTGAGATAACATAAAGCTTTGGAGTAGGAGACTGCCGTAGTTTAATGCTGATTAGGCAGCAAGAGAAATAGTTAAAACATCCGCCTCTGTCACTCTCCTGCTCTTTCTCTGAAGTCTGTGGTTTTCGCTCCTTCTCCCTCTGCCCCCAACCCTCTTTTTGTTTTTCTCTCCCTCCGCTCACTCCTGCCGGTCTTTTCTGTCATGTCGTATTGCCATTCGTTCTACAGTCTCACCACAAACAGGAGTACCAGACCCAAAGCTGACTTCACTCCAACCTCTCAAGGTTATGTCTGAAATTGAGCCCAAATGAGGCCAATCTGGCAGTTTATTTGAAAGTGAAGAGAGTCTTGGTCCTTTTCTTCTTTGGATTCCACTGAAAGCCCCACTACCACAGAGCACTGTCCAGTTACTTAGATGCTATATTGCCCTCTTCTTTCCTCAGTGGTGGTTTTAGTGCCATGCTCTATTCACTGACCTGCTGGACCTTTAAGATAAAACCTTTTTGAAGGTAGGAATGAAAGCCCTACATCATAGTCTTAGTGTGGTTTTCTTGCAGTACCACAGCTGACATTATTTTTGGATAGGATGGCAATTTACATTAATGCAATCTGCAAATTTTCTTTTAGTGTTTTTACACCCACCATCATCATGAGAGCATGAGAACAGGCAGAACAGTTATCAATGGGCTAGAGGCTAAGTTGAAGCTTTGATCACTTTTTAAGGTAATTACATTTAATAAGCGTTACTAATCACCACAGAGTATGAGTACTTTGATGTCAACACTTTAGTACACATGCTATACAAAAAACAGTAACCTTTACAGAAATACTACTAATTAGGGTGAGACTGATGTATAGGTTTATATTGATTCTTCTATTGAATATCAGATATGTATAATACCAATATGATTGAGGTTCCTGACCACAGATACACTGAAACAGAAACGGAAAACTACACAGAAAACACTCAGTTCTTTTGCATGAAAATGGTCAAATTTTGTCAAAGATAGTGAATATTGGCGCAGAACATCAACTACTTGCAGCTTCACTCCAAAAATATCCGTATCAGCCTTAAAAAAAATCAATATTGGTCAAACCCTACTAATAATTAACTTTTGGACAGATAAATAATCACAATACATTTACTCAGATATAGTGTAAAATGCAGTATACTTTGATATTTTATTGATCCCTATGGAGAAATTGTCTTTGTTCTTGCCCCACTCCACAGTGAGGGTCAGACCAGGATTAGTGTCTTGCTCAAGGACACTGATCCTGTGGACACAGGCAGGACACAGCAGGACTTGAGCCTGGGTCGTCAGGTCAAAGGTCAGTCTCCTCTTCTCACTCTGACACCCTGCTTCCCGATGCACGGACCAAACTAAGAAATCTTGGAGAAAACACGCTGAGATACTTTTCTAGCATAAAATGATTAAATGACAGCACATCTCTCCTGCTGATTCAGAGACATGATGTAATTGCAGAAGAGTCTGGTTAATTTGGACGTCAGAAATCAAAACTGACAAAATGAAAGATAAATGTGATGATATTAAAATATACCGTAAAACTTCCAATAAAAACTGGGTTTCAGATAGTGGCCAGATCTCTAACAGATAGTCGGGGATTGTAGTATGAGTAAATAAAGGCTGTAAATAAAGGCTGGTCCCCAATAAAAGCCAATAAATATGACAGAATTACTAGAAAGGAGCTTAAATTCATATAAAATGCATAGCCTAAAATAGTAAAATTACTAAAATACCACAAACTATATTACCAAAAAGCAATGGTACATGTAGTAGTATCTGACATCAGCTGCTTATACCAGTAATATATCACTTTTAGGCCTACCAGGAACTGTGGACCTGCAAAACCAAATAATGGCCTGTCTCTAATAATAGGCCTGGTGCTCTATTTCTTTTTTTTTTTTTTTTTTTGGAGGCCCAAACCATTATTAGAAGTTTTATGGTATGCAGTTGTGTCGATACACTCATTGAAAAGCATGTCAGCTGCAATTTGGAAATAGTATTTGAACTCAATGAATTATCAACATACAGAATATTTTCAATTTCCCAACTGCTTCCATCCCTGAGCAGGTGTAATATGCTGAAATATATACATGAACTCTAAGAAGCTGGAGAAACTGGTCACTGCATGTATAGACAACACAGACTCTGAGGTCGCTGCATCAGCAAATCTAGCACAATGTAACAGGAATAAGTTTGTGACCTGGGAAATGAAAAAAAAATAAACATCGTTCAATAAAAATGCTTGCGTGTGAATACCTGAGTTATTGGCAAGTAAGATGCATAATGAAAACACATGGATAAACTATTGGAAACCACTTTATTTCTTGTTTTGGGCTCCAGAGCCTGACCTTGGCAGAGCAGCGCTGCCAAATTAAAGTCACAGCATGGCGGACTGATTGATTTCAAGCGTCTTAGTCCTGTTTTCTTGTCTTTTCTTATCTTGTTCTTTCTTTATTCTTTCTTTCTTTCTTGGTCTGACCAGTGCTTTGTTCCTTGCGCTTTACTTATAATGACACGACACAAAAGTTCACATTTTCCATTTTCTACCTTTTCCTCTGATTACTCTGAAGAAGAGCAATTTACATATTTATATATATATATATATATATATATATATGTTTTGCATTTTCCATCCTCTCTCTTTCCATTTTTATTCCTGTTCTCATAGGTCTTTCTAGACGGGGTTCAGACAATCCAGTAATTAGTTACCTTCGTTAACAAGTCACAATACCAGATAGATAGATAGATAGATAGATAGATAGATAGATAGATAGATAGATAGATAGATAGACTTTATTCCATATTTTATGTTCTTCTTTCAAAATAACCTACAACACAACATTTTCCTTACATTTGGTGGGTGGATGTTATACAGAATAACTGTGGGGTGTATGGGGACAAAATGTTGAAACAAAAACAGTATGTGTTAATTTGTTTATTCAGTCTCATTTCTACTAGTTCATCTTTTAATGCATGCCTAATTATGGAGTTTTGGCGACAAACAGAAATGTTGTTACGCTTTCTTAATGTAAAATGCCTGAATCGCTTCACTACCCCACTTGAGATTCAGAGGGGGAGAAACAAAGTGATGCTGTTGTGTATTTTGTAATTAGTATTTTGCAAGCATCAAAAAAAAAAACCTGATGTAATTTGTAACAAGATACTTCCTTCTGAGTGTAGTACTTCCTCTGGACAATAGGAGTATTTTGATAAGAAAAAATAACATTTAGAGAGCAAAAAAAGCCCTTCAGCTTGATGCTGTGGCAGCAGACTGATGAGACCATTAAATAATTAAGAATAGGCAATTGCTCACGCTGGTTGGACCGCATTATAAGGCCTCCACTCAGACCAGAGGAATACAAATACTTATGTGTTAGGCAGACTCCAAGCACAGGTAGCTGTTGCCTCATGCCCAACCTGCAAAGCTAGAACAAGTCATAATTCTCACCTGAAAACTAATTATGAATCTAATTCCAACCTCAATCGTAAATCTGAAGCTCACTGATATTGTGGCTTGTCCAGAAAGTGGAAAATATGGCAGACTGTTGTAGAGATGTAATCACTCTGTAGTGTACATGCAATCCCAGGACCTACATGCCCATAATGTCATATAAGGTGTTCAGATATGCGGCCAAACAAAACGTGGAGTGAAAACTGAAAAATGAAAAAATTGAGCTTAAAGTGATGTTGAACTTTGGTAGTTGCTCCGGTAGAGGAGATTGGAGAATTGTTGTTTTATTTCTCTCTCCATTCACTGCCATTGAATGGAGGGACAGGTCTGAAAACTAGTCATTCTGCTGAAGGTTTTTTTTTTTTTTTCACTTGAAACACTTTCTTTATTTTTATTCAACCTTTCAATTTGAACAAGTTTTGAACAGAAATTCTTCCGACCGGATTTCGTTGTTACACTTACACAAGTACTGCCAGAAAACTGCGAGAAAAATTCACGTAAAAAACATTCAGCAGAATAACCAGTTTTCAGACTGTTCCTCCATACAATGGCAGTGAATGGAGAGAGAAAAAAAATGAATTCTCCAATCTCCTCTACCGGAGCAACTACCAAAGCTCATCATCACTTTAAACTCAGTTTTTTTTTAAATATTGTCAGAATCTGCTTTGTTCACGTTCGTTTGTGTGCTAGAAGTGTGATTTTCAGACTGTTCCTCCATACAATGGCAGTGAATGGAGAGAGAAAAAAAAACACAATTCTCCAGTCTCCTCTACCGGAGCAACACAACCTAAGGTACTACCACAGTTCAACATCACTTTAAACAGCATGTGTCATAACAAAAGAGACACACTGCCGAATTGGGAAATAAGACATTTTAAATAATTATTTGAATCATTTCTTGGTCCCAAGCCTTTTCTCTTTGACAAATGTTGTTTTTTAGCGCATCGTGAAACAATGTGGTGACCTGTGTTTGTTCATGGGTGTTTAGAAACCAACATACCTGTATATGTGTGTGTGTGTGTGTGTGTGTGTGTGTGTGTGTGTGTGTGTGTGTGTATTTAGGCCTGTGTGATCAGGTGTGTGTCTAATAGGTGCTCTAACCTTGTTTTTTTTTGTTTTTTTCATGCCTTCAGGTTTCATCTGTTCATCAGCCCAGTCGCTGGAGGGGGAACTGAACCATGGAGGAATTTGGTTGGCAGGTTTGAGGGTCAGTGACGTCACTACAGCAAGCAGACTGAGAGAGAGACAGGCAGAGAGACAGACAGAGAGAGAGACAGGCAGGCAAAGAGACAGAGAGACAGGCAGGCAGAGAGACAGACAGAGAGAGAGACAGGCAGGCAAAGAGACAGAGAGACAGGCAGGCAAAGAGACAGAGAGACAGGCAGACAGAGAGACAGAGAGACAGGCAGACAGACAGACAGAGAGACAGGCAGGCAGAGAGACAGAGAGGGAGACAAGCAGACAGACAGAGAGACAGGCAGACAGACAGACAGAGAGACAGAGAGACAGACAGGCAGGCAGAGAGACAGAGAGACAGGCAGGCAGAGAGACAGAGAGACAGAGAGACAGACAGGCAGGCAGAGAGACAGAGAGACAGAGAGACAGACAGACCGGCAGGCAGAGAGACAGAGAGACAGGCAGACAGACAGACAGAGAGACAGGCAGGCAGAGAGACAGAGAGACAGACAGACCGGCAGGCAGAGAGACAGAGAGACAGGCAGACAGACAGACAGAGAGACAGGCAGGCAGAGAGACAGAGAGACAGGCAGACTGACAGACAGACAGACAGACAGAGAGACAGGCAGGCAGACAGACAGAGAGACAGGCGGACAGACAGACAGAGAGGGAGACAAGCAGACACAATAATAGAGGCAGAGAGATAGACAGGCACACGGATGAATATGCAATCAGACAGGCGGGCAGACAGACTAACCCGGACAGACAAGGGAGAGGAGCAGACACACACAGACACACTCCGGCAGAGTGTGAGACAGGCGGACAGACGCGTGCATTTAGATCAGCTAGCCGGGTGCGCAAACAGAGACAGACAGGCAGAAACTTAGACCGAGAAAAAGGGAAGTCGGACAGCGAGACAGGCAGGCAAGGAGCCAGCAGACAGACAGCAAAAAGACCTCGTGAAGCCAATTGTGCTGCATTCAATGCACTTGTACATTTTATTGTATTTCTTTACAGCTCTGCCTTTTTATTTGCGAAGCGTTCTCCCGCATTCCCTTAGTATGAAATGCGCTATATAAATAAATCGATTGATTGATTGTTGTGAAAGCAGCTGTAAAGAATAATATGATTCTGTTAAAAAAAAAACAAAAAAAATGAGCATCTCCTCTCCACTCGTTCTTCAAAGGGTTTCATTTCACGTGGCGGAGGTAATCTCTCCAACATGTGTGTGTGATTACACTGTCTTGTCATTAAGAGCTGGAATTAGAATTAACGCTCTGTCAGTGGAGGCTTGTTGAAAGTCCCATCCAGCATACAGCGCTCTAATATCCCATTTCACCACAAGAGTGTAAATTGTAATGGAAAAAAAACATATAAATGGAATTGCTTTTGGGTGCAGCAGCAACAACAACAACAACAACAACAACAGCGATGATGGCTCTTTGAAAGATTCACTCTCATATCTCACCTTGCATCTTTCTCTCTCTCTCTCTCTCTCTCTCTCTATACTCTCTCTCTCTGTGTTATTTTCTTCTCGTTTTTCTCACCCCCTGTTTTTGTTTTATTCTCTTCTCTGAGCTATCTCAGCCTTGTATTTGTAATGCTCTCTATTCCTCACAAGATGTTGCCGTCGGAGCAGCCTCTCTCTCTCTCTCTCTCGCACCGTCGCCTCTCCTTCTTCTCCTCCTCTGTTTGCCTGTGCAGTTCTCACTCTTCTCGCTCCTCTTCCCCTCTGTCTTCCTCTCTCCTCCTCCTCCCTTC
>NC_135998.1:33537491-33587491 GCF_048128805.1 Centroberyx gerrardi
GTCTGCTCTCTGGTTTATGTATGAAGCCAAAGCTACAGTGAACATCAGCTGATCTGATGCATCAGGTTTGCATGCAGGATCTGCCTCAAGGTGGACTGAGCTGTGAGGATCTGATTTGGCTATAGCCTTTTTTTTCCTTCCTTCTTTCTCCATTCTCCTCTTTATTCTATTTATTTATTTATGTCTCTTATGTATCTATAGAATCTATCTATCTATCTATCTATCTATCTATCTATCTATCTATCTATCTGTCTGTCTATCTTATCTTATCTATCTTTATTTAGCTGTTTGCTTATTTGTTTGTTTGTTTTGCGTTATCCAACTTATTTATTTATCCCATTTATCCTCTTGACAGTCTAGTCAGTTGGAAGGGGGGAAGGGGGGTGGGAGGGGGGGGAAGGGGGTGAGTGGGGGGGGGGGGGGGATTAAGGTAAGGATAGGGTTAAATCTCGCCGGAACGTGCGCAGAAGACCGCTCTCGTGCCGGAGGTCTCGCCGGTACAAGTGTCAGTATAGAGGGTGAGGAGCTCAGCGCGCGCGCTCTGGAAAGCTCTTACTTGGGTGTTTAACGTGGAAACAAAATATAAGCCGAGTACCGGACGAAGTGATGCCTTGGCTCGTGCGCTCTGGATGTTAATGGAATATTTTTTTTTCTGCTAAGCCATCAGATATTTCCATAAATCCGCAAGTGGTGGATTTCACTGTTTAGGAATGTGTTTGATGCGCAATGACATTTTTTTCGGTATTTCCCCCTCTGGGCTTACCTACTCTCTTCTCTGCTCCATCGTTTTTCTGCTATTGGAATATGTGGAAATGTTACCGGTTGATTCTACGACCCGTTCAATATTCAAAAGGTTCGAATGATGAAAATCTTTTGAAATGAAAAACGGCACTTTGGGTTCAAATTTTGCTTGTGCGCGGCTCGTGCCCAGTCTCGCGCCTCAGCAGCCTGTTGTCTGTGTCGGTGGAGAAACGCACAACTTTGCCGCGAGCTGGAGCTGGAGCTGGAGCTGGTCTGAGCGGCGCACGCGGACCACACGCGGGGGGCCAGGAGGGGGACCAGCGGGGCGGCTCCGGTGCTCGGCCGTTTTGCCGTCGGACGGGGAATTTGGCGGAACTGTGGAGCGGTGATGATGAAGATGATGACGACGACGATGATGATGATGAACGGCCCAGGAGCTCGAGCAGGTACTGGGGTCCCGCCACCATCACTGTTGCCGCTGCTGCCGCTGCTGTGCGCTCTCGTGCTTCTCCCGCCGTGCGCTCACTCGCACCCGCAGCCCTGCCAGGTGCTGAAACGGATCGGCCACACCGTCCGGCTCGGGGCGCTGCACGTCCAGCCCCGCCTGCTCTCCGCCACCGCCGGCAGCGGGTTTGAGGACTGGGACACCGGTGACGTGGCCGGGGGAGCCTCGAGAGAAACGGGAGAGCGGCGGTCGGAGTTGGAAAAGCAGGTCAAAACAAGTGCCGGTGCGCCTGGCTACGGAAGTCTGAGGACTAGAGGCGCCGTTAACGGGCAGCGGGGCGCGAGCAGGAGTAAGAGCCTGGCACGGCAGCGGGAGGAGAACGCCTCGAGGGAGAGCCGCGTGTTTGCACCCCGGGATTCGGTCATCGTCGCGGTCGAGGCTCTGAACCGGGCCGGTTTGCTGCCCTACAACTTAACCCTGGAGCTCGTGATGGCCGTGGGGTCCGGGCTCGGCGAGCTGCCCGCGTTCTCCTTCTCCTCCGCGGGCAGCCCCGACTGGGAGGACCCGCTGTCCTTCTTGGAGAGCGTGTGTCACACCGTGGTCGTGCAGGGGGTCTCCGCCATGCTCGCCTTCCCCCGGAACCGGGACGAGCTCGTGAAGTTGGAGTTCGTCTCGGTCGCGCTCCAGGTGCCCGTCGTCAGCGTGGTGCAGAGGGAGTTCACGCGCCACAGTGAGGTAAAAGTTACTAAACACATCTGAACTGTTGATTGCATGTGAACTGCACGAACACATGCTGAACCAAGGATGCTGACTTACAGTAGGAGTGTAAACAGTGATGCTATGGTGAATAAAAATGTGGGTAAACTATGACTGGTGATAATAATAAGGCAAACAACCACCTATACCAATTAGCACACTCAACACAACACAAGATAATTAATAACAGCATATGTTGTGTTAGAATGTACTGTCATTAACATGTTGTGTTGAAAAGTAACACAAATGTCTGCTGTCCCAGAGAAGACACACAGATGTGTTAAAAATGCCACATCCTTTAAATTTAGGCCATTTTCCCTTAAAAGGCCTTATCATCAAATAACCCAAATCATTTGATTCTGCTCATTAAGACACATAAGATGCATTTAGACCATAAAGATTTATGTCAGCCTGAAACAGTCAGGTAAAATGAGGTTAGGTGGATTTACTATCAGCTGCATCTCTAGTTGTAAACAAATGCTGTTTGCTGCAGCGTCCCACTGTGTGCTGGGAAGAGTTTGAAGCATGAGAGAGGCAACATATTCTTCTTCTTCTCCTCCTTCTCCTTCTCCTTCTCGTTCTTCTTCTCCTCCTCCTACTTCTTTTCCTACTAAGTGTCATATTCATACTGCTATTCTGTGCTGTTAGTCAGGCATGAACTCTTCCCGTTGATGCAGATGATACAGTGCCAGTGGTAAAAATAACTTGAAGCCCACTTTCAGGACCCTCATTAGCCTACAATGAGGACGCAGTTTGACACAAATCTGATGTTCTTGTCTTTCCCTGAGCGTAAGTTTGAGATGTGTCAGATAAACACAGCAGTCACTTCAGACCGAGCAACAATTCAGCACCATGGAGAGAGAACAACCACACTCCCCTTCCCTCTCTCCAACTAAGCACCAGGAGAGTGGTTTCCCTCTTCTCTCTCTTGAATTGAACGCTATAAACATGCTTATAAGTGAAGTGCAGATTGAAGGCTACATGCACACTCACACACACACACACTCACACACACACACACAGCAGCATTGACCCAAGGTTGTTAACTTGTATAGGAGTAAACAAAAGCTAAGCTGGTGTTCAGCGTCCCACTGTATGAGGGAGAGAGCTTGACAGATGGGAGAGGGGATGTTTTTTTTTTAGTTGGATATCAAACATAGAAAAAGTTCAGCAATGTAGAGAGAGCGCAGCACGAGCACAGCTTAGGCTCACTCCATATAGTGCTGAAATCTATTGATCTGGCTCCTTTCTCTGTAACAAAATAACATCAACCTGGTTTCTCTCTCCATCCGCAATTGAATCTCAGACGCACGCCCTGCTAATCGACTGTTATAACTTTTCAATTTAAATGTTTCTAGTCGTCGTCGTCGTCGTCGTCAGTTAGCAGGTGAAACGTTTTCCGTGCAAAAAGTGCTTTACCAAAGATTTCCTGGCTTTGGATTTGTTGGAGCGGCAGGCTAACCCATCAAGCTAAAGTCAAATCCCTGAGTAGATTCTGGCCTCCTGACATCTCCCTACAAGAAAAATCCATTTACACCGAGCCGCCCGCAACAGGCAGCAAGTCTGATAACACATTTGGCGTTCGGCCTATGACAGAAGTGAGTGCACACTGAAGGTTTTTCTATATATAAACTAGCGAGTAACTTTGTCTAAACGTTTTGATTTTGATCATTTTGATAGAGTTTCACTGGCTTTTACATCAGGTCATAACAGTTCCTCCCCTCTCCTCTACATTACTCCACTATTGCTTTGGCCTGACTATGTGTGTACAGTTCTTTTCCTAAACAATATCCACTTCGGAAGAAAAAATATCGTTATTGGAAGTTCATCATTCAAATATCTCTAAAACATAATCTGTTGAGAAATAGCCAACTGCCATTTCCTTACATGGTTTGTTTTAACCTAGATCTATCAATCATTTTGTAAGAGTAAGTGTCACTTGTTATTGAATGGTGGATATTCGGCTTGGCGATATCCAAAATGTAATATTGCGATGCTGTCCCACAAAAATATTACGATGTTTGATACTGCTGAAAATATTGCGATATTTGATATTATCGCAATTATATTATCGAATATAGACCCAAGCCTAGTGGATATCTCATTTTGGAATGAAACTCTTCATATATTTAAAAGGCTGTGGGTTCATATTTCACTCACCTCTCTGTTATAACGCCTGCAGCTGGTGTGCTGCAGAAACCTTGCATCTCCCAAAAGACAACTCTCCAAAACACAAACTGAGAAATAAATGTGTTTGACTTTCCACTGGCGGCCATCTTTTTGTGACATTTTACAATGTATGTTCAATGGTTTGGCTTGGTCCACGGGTTGTGAAACTTTTGGTGCACCAGTTACCAGTAAAATGGACTAAACACACTCAATTGTGCTGTTCTTATGATTCAGTTTTCCTGGGCTGAAAAGCCACTAATGTGCCAAATATGCCAGTTTAAGATTATCTGAAGAATTTGCTGCTGAAATGCAACAGTGACATTAGGAAAATGAGATGTTTTGTGATGCTAATCTTTTCAATTGCATTCAATGTTTGCATAAAGAGTATTGCTTACACACGCACAGACACACACACACACACACACACACACACACACACACACACAAACACACACACACATACATGCATGTGTGCACACAAGCACAGTCATGCAGACACACACTGTTTCAGCTGGCGATAAGTCAAGTTTAGAATGAATACACACGTGTGCACAGGGAGAGAGACAGAGAGAGAGAGAGAGAGAGAGATGTGTTTCCCTCACAAGCGCTCACACACACACACACACACACACACACACACACACACACACAGGAAATGGTTTGGTGTAACTAAGCACTGTAAACCTCTAATCAGGTGGCATTAATAGGGCAGTTATTGCATATCAATGAGCATTGACTAACAATTAGAGTGAGTGTGTGTTTTTGTGTTGGTCTTTGAACACAGAACCTTCCTGGGGGTGGCAAAGAGCATCCTTGTTTTCCTCTCTCTCTCACACACACACACACACACACACACACACTCACATGTCCCCACCATTAGTTAGCCTGAAGGCTTCTGGGACACTTGCCACCTACTGAGCAATGGTAATGTGTGTGTGTGTGTGTGTGCGTGCGTGTGTGTGTGTGTGTGTGTGGGTAATATCTAATTTCCTGCTCTGTACGCTAGGATATTTTTTTGCTATGAGGAGTCAGCAGGTGTTTTAAGTCCAAACTGATTTTAAAAGTGCAATAACAGAAATACATACTGTAGATAGAGGGTTAGACAGACAGACAGACAGACAGACAGACAGACAGACAGACAGACAGGCAGGCAGACAGACAGGCAGGCAGACAGACAGACAGGCAGACAGACAGACAGGCAGACAGACAGGCAGGCAGGCAGGCAGACAGACAGGCAGGCAGACAGACAGACAGACAGGCAGACAGACAGACAGACAGACAGACAGACAGGCAGACAGACAGACAGGCAGACAGGCAGGGAGACAGACAGGCAGACAGACAGGCAGACAGACAGGCAGACAGACAGACAGACAGACAGGCAGGGAGACAGACAGGCAGACAGACAGGCAGACAGACAGGCAGACAGACAGACAGACAGACAGACAGACAGACAGACAGACAGGCAGACAGACAGACAGACAGGCAGACAGGCAGACAGACAGGCAGACAGACAGGCAGACAGACAGGCAGGCAGGCAGACAGACAGACAGACAGGCAGGCAGACAGACAGACAGGTAGATGTGGATGGATGGATGAATAGATGAACACACTGGAAAATAGAGTAGGAGACAGACAGGCAAACAGACAGATTGAGCAGTGCTTGTCTGTGACTTTGAGAGAACTGGCTTAACTCCCCGTTGACTCACTCTAGTTTCGCTGGCAAATCCCAACAGAAGGCTGACACCAATTTCTCAGAAACAAAACAAAACAAAACAAAAAACTCAAATGTGAAAACTTTATGAATGTCTTAAGAGGGGGCTCGATTAGTTTTTGATTAATCGGTGACCTTCGCATTTATGTTTTGTTCTGCACTAAATTTGAGTGTCTGCTGTTGAGGAAGAAATGGAAAAGTACCTACACTAAGCAACATTCCTATATGCTCACTTAACATGCGACCTTTGACCCATATTTACATCTTTAGTGCCTAAAACTCAAGAATACTGAATCTGCTTCACCATTATAAGATTAAACTCTAAAGTAACATCTTGTGTGTTTCTCACTGAATTGTGGGGCTGGAATATGCAAATGTCCAAATCTCAAACATCAGTGGTTCTCAACGTGGGGTCCGGGGACCTTGGGGGGGGGGGGGGGGGGGGGGTCCTTTTCATATCAAGGACCCCTAATTTAGTCCACATTAGAGCCACGGACCCCCATCTGATGAGATTTTGTCTCTCGGAGCCAAATATGAGAATATTTGTATTACACATGACTTTGTCCAGAATCTGTATTGTAAGTAGAGAGATAACAGTGAAACTATGATCAAAATAGTAATTCTTCTACATTCTCTAATTGTGTTAACTGCTAAACTTCTTGTAAATCAAGAAATGGTGAAGTTTAACAATTAATCAATTTGCTGGGGACCCCCTGGTACCGCCTCAAGGACCCCTGGTGGTCCCCGGACCCCACATTGAGAACCACTGAACAAGGTGCTCACCTCTTATGACACATCTCCTTAAAGTGCTAGAACTATAATATCATTGGTTGTTCAGTCTTGTTCATATGACCTTTTGACCAATATCTTTATGTATATTCTATCTGTATTAACATAATCATGAATATTCAACACTGTAAAACTCTGTGTAATCATCCAGATTTTGAGTTGCTTGGCTCCCAATACTGCAGATTGAATGAACCTGTCAAACTGCCACTCTCTCATCTGGAGTTTTCTTCCACACTGGGAATTATAGGAACCGATAAGCAATGAGGTTGCACGGGAATATGGAGCGTATGGAAGGAAGGATAAAGTTGGAGAGATTCAGAGCGAAGGGGCGAGGTGGGTTGGGAGGGAGGAAGTGGCTCAGGGTTTTCAGAAGGCTGAGGATTTAGCATGTAAGAGGCCAGGGATTGGGAAAAGCCCGGGGAAAGGGGAAGAGAACTAGTTATCTGTGATATGGGAACACAAGTTTTAAAGAGAAAATCCATCCTAACCTAAAGTAAAAAAATACAGAGATAGAGCATCTTCATTGACAGATGTACAGCTTGAAGCATACAATATGTGCAAGTCTGCAAGTGTGCTCTAGCTATTCCAGTTGTGGGAGAACAAATGTGTCCAGGCATGAAAATATGCACTTCAGCTATTCACATTATCTGATTTACAGCTGGAGGTGGCGTATATGTACAGAAATATGTGCAGACCGTGCAGAAGTGCATCATTAGATATAACCTAGTAAAATTTCCAGATGAAGGTAACATACAGATGGGATTCTGGACTGTGGAATATGCAAATGTGTGCTGTTACCATTTATCACAGAAGATACTGCATGTAAAGTAATAGGTGTAAGTTGTGTGCATGAACACAGATTAGAATTTTTCAAGCACTCAGAAGGAAGAAGCATATGTATTGAAATTTGGTCACATGCAGCGATGGAAAACATACTCAAATCCTTTACTTAAGTAAAAGTAGCAATACCATAATGGAAAAATACTTAATTGAAAGTAAAAGTCCTGCATTTAAAATTTTACTTAAAGTATAGCAGTATTAGCAGTAAAATGTACTGAAGTATAAAAAGTAAAAGACCTCATTGAGTGTTAAATTATTGAAGCATTAACCTGTAAGAAGTATTTTAATGTTGTAAGTCTAACTGCTCCATATACTGTTGAGGAGTTTAAACATATTTTATGAGCTTATCGTATGTTTTGCATGTAAAACCTTATTCTGCAAAGTAACTAGTAACTCCAGCCGGCAGATAAATGTAGTGGAGGAAAAAGAACAAGATTTCCCTCTGAAATGTAGTGGAGGAAAAGTAGAAAGTCTCACAAACTGGAAATACTCAAGTAAAGTACCAGTACCTAAAACTGTACTTAAATACAGTACTTGAGTAAATGTACTTGTGTACTAGTGTGTAGATAACTAACTATCAGCCCCTTCAGATGCCCGCTCAAATATCAAATATCCGAGGCGGTACAGGCCGAATCCTCAAGGCTGAACTGCACAAAGATGATCAATAGACAGCGAGCAACAAAATCAAAGAAAACACGGCCACACAAAACTTCCACCAGCGGCGGTACTTTGCTAAACACTTACACGCTGCATCTGTAAATTTATTTCTTGAATTGATTCAATACAAAGTGAATTGACCTCAACTCTGGCAGGGGGCTTATGACAATCAATGGACAGGATTAATCGCTGTTGCTGCTTAGATTTCTGTGGAATCATGTGTAATTACATGGCATTGATTTTTGTTTGAATCTCAGAGGGGCCGTGGGTCTGTGTGTGGAGAGGGAAGAAAATCACTTTTGCCTGTTTTTTGTCACAGGAATATTTGTACATAGAAGAACAACAACACACACACACACACACACACACACACACACACACATTAGGCCATGTGCCGATATGAAAATCTCATAGTACGATTATCCAGAATTACCTCGATATACAATATTATCTTGATAACTATTAAAAAGATGAGAATTTTAAAAACAGCACTGTAATATGCTTCAATGACTTAAAAACGAATTTATCATATCAATCACAAGACATTTCTCTTTTTTAAACATGTTTTAATGTAAGACTTTATAACATATGTAAATTACTTATGTAAAATATTGTACTTTTGTGTTTGTTATTCAGCCGATATAACAATACCGGTTATTGTCCCATCCCTAATACACATACACACATTCTAAGCCTGGATTTCCCTTCTTTTACTATATGGATGAATTAATTAACACTGTGTATATAGGTACATCCATATACAGTCTATGTAAATGAACCTGTAGATTAAGCTGATTAAGGCAAACGCAGTAAATCTGTGATTATGTCCTCAGCAGCTATCCTGGGATAATAGATGAAATACGGCACTTTGCTGACTCTGGAGGAGTTAATGGAATTGTCCCTTGTCCCTTAATAAATAAGTTTGGTGGTGACATAAGGAGGCCGAACGGATGAGGGGCTATAACAGCTATGAGCGGGCCTGTGTGGATTTCGGGGCTGGGGCCGCTGGGATTTCTCGCTGTGGAAGCAACAATAGTCAGACCCTCCAGGAATTTACAATTTTGCAAGATTCGCAAGATATCCCATTTTGCCAAATCAACAGTTCTCTGTAAATTATTGCAAGGGCATGCTGTTTGACAGTTTCTCATATGTTTTCCCACAGAAAACCTCTTTAATCTTATAAGGAATTACCAGAATCCCAATTTTAATAAATTTCCACAATTTTACCACAATGAATTTATCTAATCAAAGACAGATCAATAAGCAAATCATTACAACTTAGTGTGATTCGCCCACTGGCTTGCGATTTTGCCAGTCCCTGCACTTTTACCACAAGTAAAGGAGAATGTTGGGAGTTTCTGTGCATAAAAACCCACAGCAAGCACATTTTGGCTGGAGAAATCACAGAAAAACTCCAAATTGTTGGAAGAGAGGACAGTGATAAAAGAGATGGGATTTGCTGTGCATCGAAAGCAGTAGATCTCTGTCCTTATGTAAGACAGTGGGCAGTGAGTCCTCCTTGTGATTTTCTTTTTACATGGGGAACAAAGAGAGGGTTCCAGATTTAGAGGGATCACAGTGTGTGTGTGTGGGGGGGGGAGTTGGTGAAACATGGTGCAGAAGTGTTGCAGCTGAGAATAAATCCCTGACCCTCCTGGGGGATGAGAGAGGAGTGAGAGTCGGGACGCCCCGCGGACCGAATTACCATTCCTCACCCTGAAACAGAGGAGCTCTTGCCTTTCACTTTTTGAATTTGCATTATTCATAGCGGTCTGGTCAAGCCAATCCACAACTGACGTACTTTCTCGCCCCGACTGATTGGTTGGTGTTAGTTCAAATCTTTGACCAATCACAACAATCACGGCGTTCATTTCCCAGCTTTTGATCAGCTGATTGTTCCTGTTTTAATTCATCGATGCCATTAAGTTTTTTAAGGACTGACAAAATCGCTAAATCTAGCTTGGTATCATCCAACTCCTTTGGTAGTTGTTGCTCCGTAACGCTCGTTGTAAATAGGTTTGTCCCACCTACATCGGCCATCCAATCAGGTTTGTCGACCAGTATCTGTCCGAATTAACTGCCGGTGGATAGGCTTGGTCCAGACCGCTATGAATCACCATGCAAATTCAAAAAGTGCTAAAGACTGCGATTCATAGGGGCTGGACACCAGGCAAGAGGAGGTCCAGATCTGAAATAAAACATGCATTATTGCTTCTGTCGGTGTTTCTGTTGCAGCAATAATCTATCCCCGTATATCCAATCAGCAGATTATGGAGATGAATAATGATTGTCCAATTTGCATGCCTAATAAGTGATGGGCAAAGTGATTAATGAGATAAATGAAATTAAGTGATAGTTTGGTCTAATGGACTTTTAGTGCAAAGCTTGTGTAAAAGTTGTAGGATCAATTAAACATTAGAGTTGCTGAGGGCCTTTGAAGTGTGTGTGTGTGTGTGTGTGTGTGTGTGTGTGTGTGTGTGTGTGTGTGTGTGTGTGTGTGTGTGTGTACACTAACGAGCAAGGTACACGGAAGCTGATTTGGCAGCTCATGGTCACTAAACATCCTCTAAAAAACTTTTCGTCTTAGTATTCCTTGATTTTTGCAGTTTGATGTATTTCATTTAGTCATATATTCAGATGAAACAAGAGAAGCACATACAACTGACCCTATTTGACTTTACCTTTAAATATTATTGAGAAGATTACGTCAAATTTGAAAAATATCTGTGAACTTGTGGTTAAGCAGAAGCCTGTAGGTGTTTTGTATGCGTAGTGCAGGTGTGCCCAGGTCTGATCAGGACTTAGAATGGTTTAGAGGGAGATAACAGAATTTATTGTTGTTCCCTTCTGAAGGTGCTATAGGGCTAATTTAAATCATCGGTGACAGAAAGTGCCCACTTGATACTCCAATAGCATACCTGCAGCCTTTACTCCCTAACTACCGAGCTAGGCTTCTGCATAAGCACTCACCCTGTTATATAAAACAAGCGGTGGTTGTGTGAGATCCTGTGTATTTGAAAATAATATCATGGTGCATGCTCACACCATAATGTGTGTAGATGTAAATGTAAATAATATGTCAGGATCTATACATTTGGTAAAGGTAATGCAGGAATAGGTTTTTGATATTTCAAGCTTCTCATTTTGATATATGGCATGAACATTTGACATTTGCTGGATGCTTTTATTCAATACTGGTATTTGTAAGTATGTAAGTAAAGTTTATTTATACAGCACCTTTCACAGAGCAAAGTCATAAAGTGCTTCACAAGTAAAATAGTTAAAATAAGACCAAGAAACAGTAATTACAGACACAGGGGCTAAACAAAGGCCAGTCTGAACAGATGATGATGACTATTTGTCCCTGACTGACTGACTGACTGACTCACTGTCAATCAATGTATGGAAATTGATCTAACTCACTCTCTAATGTGCCTGATGTGCACAATCATGTCATGTCTGTCATTTGGCGACGCACCGACCAGCAGATCCGTAGAACTTGAACTCAATCCAACAGAGTCTCCTGTTGTGAAAATGAAAGTGAAACTTAACATTCCACAATTCGCTCCAAACTCCACTGTGTTAGTAACAGGATTTGCAGTAACACCTTTTAATCAGAGATGTGTCAAACTGACTCAGAGAGTTAACATGAGTGCAGTGCAGAGACTGGCATATTGTCCCTGTTTACCATTGGATTCCACTGCTGTCACTGTAGGTAAGGACAAGTAATCAATCATATTGAAATTAAAATGTTTCACTTTCTGACAGACATTGTTCCCCACAGACGGCGTTCACGGTCCAGCTGAACTAGGTTTGCCGAGTTTAACTTGTTAGCATGTGTGGCCCCCAGTGGGAATCAGACCCTTGAGCTTGGCAGTGTTAGTGCCTTGCTCTACCGATTGATCTATCTGGCCCTTCATCAATCAACTTGATGGCAACTTTGGCTTAGATTTTGTTGAGAGGGAAAAATTAGTGTGTGAGAGCCTTTTGCATTGTGTTTCTTTAGGTTAAGTCTGTCCATACAAGATGTCCATATACCCACACGCATAAAGATACGCTGTATTCCTCATGATGTGTATAATGATATTCATGGGAGCAGGTGAGGCAGTGGAGGCTGAAATCCATTATATTCAGCAGACTGTGTTTGTTCTTAAGGAACAAATTGAGTTCTAAGATAGGGAGTAATTCTACTTGTGGATTTTTTTAAACGTTTCTTTCTTTCTCTCTCCTTCATCTACCTCTCCTTTCCTCTTTTACCCCGCTCTGCTCCCTCATCCTCCCATCCTCTCTTCTCTCCACCATCTCTCCTCTTCCTTACCCTTGCACAACCTCATCTCCTTCACTGTCTACCCCTTACCCCTCTTTTGCCTCTCACCCTTTCTTCACCTTCTTTCCTTCTCTCTCTTCCTCTCATGTTTTTCTTCCGTCTCTCTCTCTCCTCTCCCTGAAATCCAACTCGCCATCTCTCCTCCCCACCACTGCTTTTTTTCACTCCCACCACCCTTAAATGTCCCACCTTTTTTCATTTCCTACTCTTTCTTATCTATCCCATCTTCTCCAATTCCTTCTCTACCTTCTCTCCCCATCACTCTTCCATCCCTCTGGTACTTCCCCTAAATCTTCCTCACCCATCTCCTCTCTCCCACTCTTTCCCTTCCTCTCTCCTCTTTCCCAAACCCACCTCTTTCTCCCCTCCACCCCTCTCTTTCCATTCTCACTTCACCCTCTCTGTTTCTCCATCTCCCTCTTTCACCCTCCCCACTACTCCTTTCTAAGCTCCTGCTCTTTCTCTCTCTCTCTCTCTCCAAAATACACCTCACCCTCTTTCACCCCCCTCCCCCCACTACATCTGCTACATCCTTTTTCCCAAATTCCCTCTCCTCACAGAATCCCCTCCATTTGCAAATGGCCATGCGGACTTTGGAGGCCCCCCCATCCCGGCTCCTCTACTCGCTGCTGATGATGAATGGCTGGTGGGACATCAGCGTTCTGCTGTGCCAGGAATGGGACATCGCTGACTTCCTCGTCCTCATCAAGAACAACACCCGCTTCCACCTGGGGGTGCTGGTCAACCTGACTGCTACCACTGCATCTTCGCCGCCGTCTTCATCGTCGTTATCGTCCTCGGCGGTGGCGTCACCAGGAGTCGCGACAGGAGCAGAGGCATCATCATCGTCATCATCGTCGTCGTCGTCGTCTTTACCCTATTTCTCCTCCGCTGCCTCCTCCTCTGCTGCTTCCTCCTCCTCCTCCTCCTCCTCTTCATCCTCTAAATCGGACCAGCAGCAGGCTCTCATGCGGCACCTCGAGGCCCTGAGAGAACCCACGACCACGAAGGGGGTGGTGACCTTTGGGTGCGAGATCCGCGAGGTGCGTCGTCTGTGGACGCTGGCCACCCGGATGCTGCTCCCGGACTTCCACTGGGTCCTGGGGGACAGCCAGAACGTGGCTGAGCTGAGAACAGAGGGTCTGCCCCTGGGGCTCCTGGCCCACGGGGTGATGGGCTCCCCGACTCTGGATCACTACGTCCAGGACGCACTGGAGCTGGTGGCGCGGGCCGTGGGCACCGCCGCCCAAGAGGATCCGGCCCTGGCGCTCATACCTGGGACTACCAACTGTATGGATGTACAGCAGCGTAATGCCAGCTCCGGGAGGTACTTATCAAGGTATGGAATCACATGGAAGCTAAACTGGTTATGTCTTGCACCAACACAGTCACACAAAATGTCGTGAAATGACCACAAACCCTGAGATAATGTGTTGTGGACATGAATAATGTGAAGTTCCTCCACCATGAAAGGATTATGTGGATAGGAAGGATAATAGCATGAATCGGACACAACGTTTTCACATGTTCGTCAGTTAAAGCAAGTACAACATCAGTTAAGGTCAGGGTTAAGGTTAGGCAACTAAAAAAAACTGGTTAAACTTGCAATAAGCAGTTTCAGACCCTGTAACTAATCCTGAAACTAACGTGTGCTATGTGGAGATTTCCGTGAGACGTAATGATAAAAACAAACAGCCACACAGCAGCAGCTGTGTTGTTGTTTTCACCTCTTTCCTAAAGCTTGTTGTCAGGTTCGGCCCGAGTAACGGCGAATCGATGAAGCGAGCGAGTACATTTTCAACTAGTAAACCTGCTACCTGCCTCTTCACTTGTCACTGTGGGACATGTAACCTTCAGCAGGAGAAAAACCTGGCAAAGCGAGACTGGTAACTGATATTCCTCCGTAGGTACGTTTATTTTAGCCATTAGCCTTTATGCACGGTTTGTCCTTAAGGGCTTCCGTCGCCCAGTAGCTTTGCTGTGTGTGTTTACAAATGTGTTGAGGTTTCTGTCACCCTCTAGTGGTCAGAAAAAAATGCTTAGTGTAGCTTTAAAGTTAGGGTAAGGTAAACTGTGAAATGCAGATTACGTGTTACAAATTAAGCAAAGAATACGTTCCTCCACCACTAATTAGATTACAAAATTGGAAACATCATTTTCACCTGTTCATCACATGAAAAGATTAGCAAACTGTTAAGTTTAGGCAAGTAAAACTTGGTTAAGGTTAGATTTAGGCAAGTGAAACAGGTCTGTGGGTAAGGTTTTAGCCATGGTTAAATAAGAAAAACTGAAAATAAAAACTTCACTCAGAGTAGAAACTGAACCCGGGTCGTCAGAGTTGAAGGTAAATGTCTCCACCCATCTGCCCCCCCGCTCCCCCCCCCCCCTCCAACTTCCACACCTTTACTTTCCTCCACACTATTTCAATGTCAAACTACTTCCCGTTTCTAGTCGTGTCTCCCTCATTTAATCCTTTCAAGGTGGGGAAACAGATTTCTCTCACTTTTTGTGCACCAAGCACGTTATTTGCATTTTAAGACATCATTTCACAAAATTGGCTGCTTGCACACACACACACACACACACACACACACACATGCAAGTGTTCAGATAGTGTGTAGCTGCTACTTCAGTCTCTCCCACTTTGTCACAGAAACACACATAATTCATACACACACGCACAAGCACAAATACACACACAAGCACGTAGAGCATTATAACACCAGTGTTGTGGTGGAAGGATAACCTGTGATGAATTGCGTTCAGCAGCGGCGCTGTAATCTGCAGCTGATGCACTCTACTTTCATATATCGCAGAGATATGAGCAATGAGAGTGTGTGATCACACACCACTGCATTACAATTAGAGTCTGACCTTTCCCGCTGAGATCCTCCTCAAAACACCTGAATCAGCAGAATGAACGTTTCCAAGTAGCTCTCCAGGAAGGGAATTATTTGAACAGGTTGAACTCGGAGGGCTGGAAGAGAACGGCTGCCTTTTACTGCTGTTTACGTTCCCTTTGTACATTTGAAGCTGCTTCTGTTGGGGTCGGTTGGCCTGCCAGTGTTTTACAGACTGTAGAACAAAGATCAGGTGTCACAGGACATTTTTTACCTGGATTACAATCACCAAATCCCTGACCTTTCCAAACCTAAATATGTAAACGGGGGGGATTTACCTGTGAAGAGGTTCAGTTTCCCATGTTGGATACCTGCTCTAATACAAACTGTGGGATTTGGTTTATTCAGCCACATGCTTGGCTCAGGGAAGTCTAAGGGTATTGGATAGTAATATTTGATAAAGATAACAGGGGTTGCTGGGAAAATAGGAAAGGCAGGTTCATATGTAACCCGCAAAGATAAAGAAACGTTATTCTCTCTCCCAGAAATGTTATTCCCCATCTTCGTAAAGCCTCGGGGCTGTTTGGATCGGCCATTTTCATTCACTCTGCAGGGATTAATAGATGTTGACTTATTGTTCTTTTTCCACTTATTGCATGTCGCTCTGGATATGAGCGTTGGCGATATGTTCAGACTAAATAAATGAAGAGTTTCAGTCTGAAATGAGGCAGCCACCATGTGGAAAATGTTACGAAATGGAAAGTGGAAGACAGTTCTGTGACACAGTGAGTGTGTTTACATGCAGACTAGGTATGTTAATGATTAATCGACAATCGATTAATTGCCGTTAAGAATTTGATCGATCAAGCATATATTAACTGATTAATAGACAATGTAGGCTATGTGCTATTTCTCAGTTTTTTGCTGAAATGATTTACCACCATGAGGGCGCAATTTAACTTCACCACTTATACAGAGGAAGAAGAAAGCCAAGCAAGCGGGCCAAAAGTCCAGTGAAGGAGAATTACACCCAAAAAGACAACAGTATTAATTGTAAACATTGTAATACAATGTTGAAATACAGCACATCTACAAGCACAATGATCTTTTGAGTTTTGCTTGGTTGATTAACTTGTTGAGCAGGCCTAAAGACAGGTGTAAAAACATGCATTTTGTATTTTCTGTTTTCTATGTCAAAAGCTGTTTTTTTACATAATGATTCATCGATTAATTGGTCGTTAACGTGACTGACGTGATGGTCGATTAAGGAAATTGATTAAAATTTGCGTCCCTAATGCACACCAAAACTTGGTAACTGGGAATAATCAGGTTATGGCAATAATTTGATTGACGCGTTTCCATGCACATAGTATAGCCTATGTAATAGTAACATAGTAATGTGATAAAGGAAAACGAGAAAACCCCGGTTTACATGATTCAGACATAGTTGGATTTCTTTCCTTAAGGAAGTTAAGTAAAACTCAAACTTCCTGCCAGTTGTTTTGGATTTTGAACATAGCTTATTTGGTCAGGGTCTCCTCGTACAGATGTAAAAATCCGAAAGAAATCAGACTAAGGGTAAACGTGTGGAATAATTGTAAAGATTGGTCAAACACCTAGCTGTGTTAATGGGGTTTCTCATAATGCGGTAACAGCTTTTATCCGATTAAGGAAATGGCACCATGCTGTTTACATGCACACTTGAATAATCGGGGAATTGTCTATGATCGGTTTATTAGTGTGAATGTAAACACGCTGGGTGTTGTTGGTGTGGAAAGATGTTGGAGCGTTGGAGAAGCCAGTTTGTTACCAGAAGGATGCAAGTTCAAATCCCTGGACTGCCTGGGAAATCTCCTCACCCTCACTGTGGACCATGTTCCCTTGAGCAAGGCACCTCATCACCTAATGCTGCAGTAGAGCTGCTCAATGGTCAGCATTATAAGATGGTGGGCTGATCCAGTGTGTGTGTGTGTGTGTGTGTGAGTGTGTGTCCTGTGTAGTCAGGCACTGCCAAAACATCATGTGGAATAGGTTTAAATGAGGAGCACATGATTATTCTTATCTTAAAAAAGGATCTTTGTGCTTCTGAGGTTGTTTGAACATCTGGCATATGAAATCAAATGCACCTCAAGTTATTCAAATTGTTGAGATCTTTTTTCTTTTAGCTTAGCTCTGTCTCAGCATTGTTGGAAAGTTAAGCTTAGAGGATCTGCTCTGGTGATGTACTAATGATTGTCACCAGTAATACAACTTGTTGGATTACCCAGTTCTAGAGTCAGAGAGACAGAGTCAATTTTCATGTTTTTCCTTTCAAAGATGTGTATAAGTAACTCAACAAAGTCGCTTATTTTTTCAAGAGTATCTTTAGTCTGATTGTGGAGACTTAGTGGTTAGAGAAACCGAGCCATAACAGTGTTTGATCCCCACAACAGGGGTGTGTGTGTCCATCAATATCTGTGTCTCCTGTTGAATGTCCTGTACACTTCAACGCAGTCACTGTAAGTCACTCTGGATGAGTGTCAGCTAAAAGCCCCAAATTGTAAATTATTATGCAATTGATTCGTTTCAGCCAAGCAATCTGATTGGTCAAAGAGACGTTCCAATCATGCTGATAATTTTTGATGATTTCAGCAAATCTATTCTGCCAAAACGCCAATGAAAAACCGTTGGACGAACGGTCTCAAACTTTAGTCCCGCCCATAAAGGCGCTGATTGGCTCAATTGTTTGTCCAAGCGAGAACAAGGAAACACCAGACTCTCTGAATCACTCCACAAAATCTGGAGTCTGGAACCAGGCTATATTGCATCATCGTTGTAGCCATAATCATGGTAAAGATATTATTGATATATTAATGCCTTTGCCAGCAAACCGTAATGATCTACATTTTCTCCACATGCACACATTAAATATTCAATAGTCCCATTTGCCCAAACATCTGCTCTTACATGAATCACCTTGATTTACCTTTGCAGCAACAGCTGAAGAACGGTCCGGCTGAAGCTATTTGTCAACAACAAGGAGTAAAGGCAGAGAGCTAAACATTCAGAGCGTTTCTTCCATCAGTCACAATATTCCAGGACGGTTCACAGAAATATATATATGTAGGGTTCAAGGGGTGAAGAAAGCCTGAGGGAGAGTGAGATGCAAGAGGCAAGTTGAGGGTTTGGCGAAGGGATGCAGCCGTCTGTCCTCGGAAGAAACTGATATCCCCACATTAAAGTTTCTGCAAGTCAGACTAGATATTTTGAAACCAATTTTGAGCTTATTTTGCCTCGGGGCTGTTGGCCATTTAGACCCAGGAGAAGTGCCTAGGTACAGACACAGTTCAATACTTTTCTAAAAACAATAATAATAATATTGTTCTTATTCTTATTAAATCTGAGTGCTGCTGGCAATCAGGGGATAAGAAGGAGGAGGCTGCAGGCATATTACGGATTATATTGAAAAAAAGATTACAGATACTAAAGAAAAATCCCGATTGGTTGGATTACAAACATGTTTTAATGGGAAAGTGAAATTTATTTGAGCTTAGAGACAAATGAGACTTTACACAACTTGATAATAGATAATGATGATAATGATAATGATTCCAGATCAGAGCAGTAAGGTGTGTGTTGCAGAAAATATCCATTTTAACAAATCTTTTTATGTTGAAATTAATCTTAAAATTTTCTTGAACCAAATGAAGATATCTGCCAGCGGTGTGAGATATTTTCACTTGTTTATAAAATTCAGTTTATTTTAAGACATTTCAGTAATCAAGTGGTATTAATGTGTTCAGACATTAATTTTGTAATATGGTAAAGTTTTCATGTGTAGTTTTGGGCCTATGTCCTTTCTTTACTAATAAAATCATACCGGTCAGTTTTGACTGGGAATACAACAGATGTTATTTTGTGCCACTATTTAAAAATTTGAAATGGTTTCAAAACAAATGTCCTTGTTAAACTTTGACACAAAGTAGTCTGTGATAAATAGCACAATATGTTTCATCTGAGTATTTGTTATAGTCAAAATAATCCATACATTGTGCTTTTTTTACTCAAAAACGAGTTGTATGAGCTCAGGTCAATGAGGCCTAGAGGCCATAAATAGCAAATAGAAGTTCAAAACTTGTAATGTTCACAAGAGCTTAAGTTAAATAAAAAGATCTAACACAACATTAGGTGATAATATATGTATTATTATGGATTTATAATCAGCTATAATGGGGCGGTCATTTTGGACCGGGAACACAGAATTAATTAACATGAAATGAACACAACAGGAGGGTTAACTTAATGTAAGGCAGAGTGACAGTAAATAAAGGTAGGTGGTATAAGAAGATCCCTAAACTGGAAAGATGTTAAAGCAGGTGCATCCTGTGAAAGGATCTGCCATTTTCAATACATCCATGTGTATAATTTGGGCCAACAGACATTCGTCTCACTTTTCAACATGAACACGACATAACGACTTGACATATGTTCTTATTGCTACACAGTCTCAAAATTTTGTGAAATGAGCACAAACTGAAATGCAGATTATGTGTTGTAGACACAAATTAAGTTAATATTGCGTTCCTCCACCACAAATTGGAATATGTGACAACAGCAGGAAGTGAACATTTTCACCTGTTCATCGTGTGAAAAGGTTCGCTAACAGTTAAGTTTCGGCAAGTAAAACGATTTGATTAAGGTTGTGGTTTTGGTCACTGTTAAAGGATAAGGCTGGTGTTTTTTTAAAGATTTATTTTAGGCATTATTGATAGAGATAGTGAGAGAGAGACAGGAAGGTATGGGAGAGAGAGAGAGAGAGAGAGAGGGGAGGACATGCAGCAAATGGCCGCGGGCTGGATTCGAACCTGGGTCGCTGCAGGACTGAGCCTTATATGGTATGCATTTCTTACCGTCAACAAATCCTATGAAAATAACAAAATCAGCAATGATTTTGTTTTGCCAACAAGTCTCTTCCATGTAGTCGATGCCGAGTAAAGCCATGTCCCAGCAGCCATAGAACTCCATTGTATTAAAAAAACGATTAAAAACACGTCACAGAGCCATGCCGTTGCTCTGGGCAACATATTTCATCATTGCGATGCACCGGGCCGGCCGACTTTTTCCTCAAACAACTTAATAAGCCGGCTGTAAACACTTTGCGATCTCAGGAAAGTAGTTCCGTAGCACCGAAAATAGTCCCCGGCATAATGAAGAATCTGTTCCCATTTGAATTTGATTTGGTAATAACTACAATAGCCGGACTTTTTATGTTAACAGTTAGCGATTTTTAAAATTGAAACTATGTGAGCTGTATTTAAAGGTTTTTAGCTTACAATTGGAGCCAATGACTTCCGGGTTGACGGCTAAAAACGGTACGTGGGAAGTCGGAAAGTAACGGGAGTAGAGCAAACGCATTGTTGATTTTGTTATTTTCATAGGATTTGTTGACGGTAAGAAATGTATTTAAAAACACCAGCCGTATCCTTTAAATAAGGAAAACTAAAAAATGAAAACTTCACTTACAGTAGAAAACTGTCTCCGCCCATCCACCCCTCCGACCTCCACATCTTTACTTCCACTGCACTATTTCAACTTCTTCCTGTTTCTAGTCATCTCCACCTAATCCTTCTGTGGCGAAGAAACGTTTTTCTCTCACTTTTGGTGCACAGATCATTCATTTGCTTTTTAACACATTGTGCTCATTTGACAAACTGTTGGGAGACCAGGCTGTGTTGTTAACATATATTACATTGAAAAAGAACACAAATTGTTGTTCCAAATACAGATGGGTTGAACATTACTTACTTTTTTAGGCTGTGGGGTACAAACACAGAAAAGGAGTGAAGAGTCGTTTAAAAGATTTATACCACTCTCCTTAGCTCTCATTTCTCATTTCTTTTCATAGCACTTCTGCCTGTAATGTTGTGATCTAGGAATTAAAGCTTATTCTAAGTCGCTCTGGATAAAAGCGCCTGTTAAATGCCTAAAATGTAAAATGTTAACAGACGCTGATAATGGCATTAGGGTTGTGGCATGGGGAAGTGTTTACGAAGACAGAGGAATGTCAGAAGGAAAAGCAGAGGTAGGAGTTGATATGAAATCGAATGTTCAAGATAAAAGTTTGACTCTGACCCTGCAGAGAGAGAAGCGGCTGTTGAAAGGTGGAGCTGCCAAACAGAAAGGCGTTTGTCATCAAACAAAGCGATGAAGGTGAAATGGAGGCGACAGGAGGAGGTCGCAGTTTATCTCCTCCATGTTGTGGAGAAACAAGTCCACTAGCACCCACTGTCTAGGTGCTTGGGTGGAGGGGTGGAGGGGTGGAGGGGTGTATATGCGTGATAGTAGTGCAACTTGATGTCACACAAATACATGAAATGAACACGACTTGCTAACATCAAATTACGTGTTGGTGGCACATAAAGTCTTCAAATTTCGTTTGAAGACTTTACATTTTTCTTATTTAACCCTAAACCTAACCCCAACCCTTACCAAACCTTAACTAAGCTGTTTTAGTTGCCTAAACTTAACCATAACCTTAATCCTAACCTTAACCAAAGTTGTTTTACTAAACCTAACCGTTAGCCAACCTTTAGCTGAAAATGCCGTGTCTAATTCCTGCTTTTGCCACAGAACCAAATTTGTGTTTTTGTCACAGAATCCAATTCGTTGTGGAGGAAAGTCATTTTCACATAATTTGTGTCCACAGCACGTAAATCTGCGTTCAGAGTTCATGCTCATTTCACAACTTGTTATGAGATCATGTTGTAGTAGTGAGTGAAACCAATATTGATTATGACACCGGCTCTAATTTTTATTACCGTGACCACCGCGATAACTGCCGATTTGTTGGGAGGCTGAATAACAAACTCAAACACACATCACAGCCCCGGGGAACCCTGTAATCCTCTGCCACTCGTTAGGAAGTGAACAGCGGAGCAGAGGAAGTGTCCGTGTAAACATATAAACAGTCATGGAAGCCAGGGATAGTCGGGCTGCGAGCGATAAATCAGCTTCACCATCCCCGTCAAATCCTCCTCCTCAGGTTTTCACCTTAATTGTTGAGATAATATTGCATATCGAGATCTACCAAGATAATCGTAGTATGAAATTTTAATATCAGCACAGGCCTAGTGCTGTGGGAGCACAGTGTTGTAACTAAGAGAATGCGCTGACTTAGCCACTACAGTTCGGGCTCTGGGGCTCTGCAAGGCCTAAACAGAGAATACCATAATTCATGTAAGCAGAGCACATGGCAAAAAGCGTTACACACGATCAAACAAACAAACCAACCAACAAACACAATTGGCCCGGCTCTTGTAGAGGTGCTACGATGCACCTAATGAAAAGTGTATAAACTATAAAATCCATCCTGTGACCGCCAAAAGGCAAACAAGCACCAGTGCGATTGAAAAACAATTATATTTCCAGAACAATATTACTCTATGTTGTAGTTCTTGTCAGTTTTTTCTTGTGTACTACTGACTTTAGTAAGCAGGTTTATATTATGTTGAGAAAGTGAGGGAATTTTATTTAATAAATAAAAAGGGGGGTGAACTGAGTTCAGGTGGGTCTAACTTCCACTACCTCCCTGCTGTTTTGAACCATCTTTGTTTCTACAATCTCTCCAAGGTCAGGCTGTCTAAAGGCTGAATGACATCTTGTCACAGAGAAGAAATGTTTGTCAAACAGAGACAGGGGAGGAAAATTGACTGCAGGCGTTACATCTTAAAGTCTTCGCTCTCTCTGATGATAATCTACTTTCTCTTAAAAGGCGTTGCAAAAAAAGGTCAATCTTAAGTCATTCAACCTCATGTTAAGTCTTAAAAAATGTCTTCTCATAAATGTTTTTTAACATTTTCTGAAAACAAATGAAACTTCAATGGAAGAAAGTGAACCTATCTCACTCAATTAGTAGAAAATAAGATTAAAAGACTGAAAACAAGATTAACACTAGAAAGGCCAAGCTTCCATCAATTGACGGCTGTTTTTAAATTTACAGCTGAAATATGTCATCTTTCAAAATGTCCCTTACACGACTTTTCTTAGACCCACTTTCTGTACAAGTTGTCTTCTAAATCATGCAAGGAAGTCGTCTAATAAATATTTACCCCCTTCAGCTGACAGCTTCTTGGCCTTTTCGTAGATCCCCCAGATCTCCTGGCTTTTCTAGTATTAAATCTCTTATTATTTTAGACGCATTTCTTGCAGTGAGGGGGTTGCCATTGATTTTATGTTTGACTGGACAGATGCGTTACTAGGTGCAAGGTGGATGAGCTGACCTGAAGGGAACTGTTGTCACCAGAAAAGTGTTAAAGACGGAGAACGTGTGACAGATAAGCTGCAGAGACACTAGAGTGTTTCTCTAGCTGGAGGTTGAGGCTTCTCCAGGGAATCGCAAGATGATTACACAAGATTATTAATATACAAATAACTATCATGTTTAGGTCTGTAATCATCTGTGTTAAATGTGTTTTTTCTGTCTGAAATAATGAATATTTGTGGCCTTTAGGCTTGCTCCAGTAATTAATGAGAAGAAACAACCGTGAAAGGGGGAGAAAAATAATCTGGAGTCTCAGTTCACCATTGTCTGCATATATATATCCAGATTTGGGTGTTTTGCACGTTGGCATCCATTTGCTTTATGGCATGCAAGACATAAAGAACAAACATAAGATCACCAGGTGGAGGCGCAGAAAGAGCACGGAGATGCCGTTAACAGAGGAAGTGATGAACACAGACAGCAAATGGCAGATGTAATGACAGGGGCGGGAAGTTATGGTTGCAGCAGAATCCCTGACCAAGCAATCAACCAGCCACAAGGAGGAAGAGCTGACAGACTATAGAGGTGTTCGTCATCCGGCGACCGTAACACCTCAGAGGAGGTGGCAGGCAGGTGGAGGAGGCAGGTGAGGGATCAGTAGAAGCCGCCAGTCAGTCGCTACCCTTAGTTTAGTTTACTGTATTCGCACAGTGATAAAACACAAAGGCACACACACTGATAACTCACACATAGTTTATTTGTGAGTTATAGAGATTACCTACATTTTCAAGGTAATGCAAATCTTGATGATATAAATTGATAGCATTCATTATATTAAGTATTGCCAGCCTGAAGTGAGTTATAAAAAGAGTTCCTTCAAGAAAATAAAAAGCCAATATTTTAATTTCACACTACATAACTGAAACTAACATAACATAACCTAACCCTAACTCCCGAATTTCCCCAAGGGGATCAGTAAAGTGCTATCTTATCTTATCTTATCTTATCTTATCTTATCTTATCTTATCTTAGTAGGGATTGGTTTGTTTAGTGTATTCACACAGTGATAAAACACAAAGTGATCAAAACACATTAACAAAATACAATGATAAAAGCTCAGAAAGATGAGACACAAATGACTATTTTGTGCAGGTGAGACAAAATCCCCCCAAGGACTTTTAAAAAATATCTAATCTCAAAACAAAAAAAAAGAAAAAAGAGAACAAGCAATCAAGATGATAAAAATAGACACATCTGAAATGGATGAGAGAATCTAAATGATGAAAGCACACAGGGTGGAAAATAGTAGAACAACAGAACATGCATAAAATAACATTTGGCCAGACATTTAGCCAGCTGTTCTCCCCCAGGCTGTGTGATAAAACCAGAGAACAGGTGCCAGGTACAAGAGTTACACGGGGACACCGAATGTGAAATGGATGAGAGCAGTGCTGGGGGAAAAGGAGATACAAATAGGAAGTGATTTGAGGGAGAATGAGGGGGGAGTGGCATGTTCCTCATTAACAAATCATGCTAAAACTGCACTAGTCAAGATTTTTATTTGAAAATCCACCTGTCTTATCAGCCTAAATCACAAAATGGGGCTGCAACAGAGAAGAGTGTCCCATTTCCACTAATTGAGACTTTTATGTTCCCTCTATTTGCCCAAATGAAGCTCTGCTGTCAGGTTTGGTCTCTTCTCCTCACAGGAAGAGATGAATCCAGACTTGAGAGTGAAATCCAAACTGTCTCCTAAACAGCAGTGAGCAGCGCTCCGTCCAGAGAAAGCTGGACTCACCAACGTTAGATCTTCTCCTCTCTCATCTCTTTGGTTTCTTTGGTATAAAGCATCACAGACCGGCCGCTTGGTGAACATGAGCTGCTGTGTGACGTTCACTGACCTCACTGCTCAGGATTTCTGGGTGTTGGAGTGTAAATTTTTAACTGTTAGCCGACCTCTCGCTGCCATTTGGAGCTGCCAACATGCAAAGCTGCCTAATGTAGCGTTAAATCTTACACTAAAACATTTCTGAATGCATCTCAATTATTTTGGGAGAAAGTGAGCTACAGCATTACTTTACAACAGGAAACATGCGAATTGACATGCGAGTACCAACAGAGAGACAAGTAAAGAGAGATGGAGGTATTTGTTGGGAGACAGACAGGGAGATTGACCAGGGAGGAGGGATTGTTCAAAGACCATTTATAATTGAAAACTTGTGTCTAATAGTGATATTGCAATGTTATGTATGTATGTATGTATGTATGTATGTATGTATATGTGTATGCAAGTAGGCAGTGTTTTCTTCATATTAATTTAACAACCCCCTCCTCACTTCCCTTTGTTTAAAATTGCACCCCACAGCTAGAAAAATTTAAATACAATGAACATTTATCATCTGGCTTTATTGCTCTGTAGGGTTGAGCAGCATCTGAATATTACTGCATACCAGGGTATTTGAAAATGCCCAAGATGCCATGTTCAATACCGTGATTACATTTACCCACTGGTTAATTCAGGTTGGCAGTACTTAATATAATGAATACTATCAATTTCTATCATGAAGATTTGCCTTACCTTGAGAAAATGTAGGTAAACACTATAACTCACAAATAAACCGGTGGGTGAAATGAGTTTAGGTGAATTTTTGCCCTCCTCTGCACCCCTGGTTTTGGGGTCTATGCACCACCTTTGAATATCCAGCCAACAAAAAAAGATGCAGATTCAGTTTTGGCAGCTGAACCCATGTCTTTGTCCAGGTCTGACCGGTGGATGACCTACTCTGGATGTGTTAAAATAACACATTCTGAAATATCTCAAACAAATACATTATCTTTCAACACATTGCGCATTATTTACATTTACATTGTAGCTACCAGGCTGCACTCTTACCCAGGGCAACTTACAATGAGTACAACAGTAGAATAAGCTTCAGTTCTTAGATCACCAGCATTACAACCAACCAATACTAAGCAGGGCTTGTGTGATAGCCACTGTGCCCTGACAAAGTGCTAGGAAAAGAAAAAAATAAGGACATATGGGAGTGGTAGAAGGCAATTTTTATTTTTAATGAGACTAAATTAGAACCATTAGAGGATGAAGAAGTGAGAGAGAGCGGATATGATTCAGTGGAGAGAGGCTGACGTGAGATACATCTTGAAAAGATGAGGTTTCAGCCTACGACAGAAGATGAGAAGTAACTATCTGCTGGTCAGAGTCAAATGGGACGGTTAGTCCACCATCCAGGAGCCAGTAGGGAGAAGAGGTGAGGCTTTGTGGAGTGACGTTCAATAACTCCAACATGTAGCGAACAGGAAGTTTTAAAGGAAATGGAAGTGCTTTGAATGTTCTGTTGCAAAACGTTTGTTACGGGTTGTTAGTATGGAGGATGAGAGGAAATATTTACAATCATATACTGGATGAAATTTCTTATGACAAACATGGTTCTTTATGTCCTCGATTGCTGCATAAATTGTGCTGCAGGCAAAGCACTTAAAAATAAATGTGATTGTGAAGCCATGGTGCGCTGATGACTGTTTCCAATCAGCTGTTCCAACGCACTTCAAAGGCCATTGCAAAATGTTTCACACCGTTGGGAGCAAACATATCGTTCAACTCGGAAAATGTTTTGCACCATTCAGAACAATGCAAGCTTTGAATGAGGCCCAGGTGGGTGTCGTGAAGGGAGAGTTAAGCGGCCTGGAGGTATAGAGGTGTAGGACTGCACCATGGTCTGGAGGTATGGGGGTGTAGGACTGGACCATGGTCTGGAGGTATGGGGGTGTAGGACTGGACCATGGTCTGGAGGTATGGGGGTGTAGGACTGGACCATGGTCTGGAGGTGTGGGGGTGTAGGACTGGACCATGGTCTGGAGGTGTGGGGGTGTAGGACTGGACCATGGTCTGGAGGTATGGGGGTGTAGGACTGGACCTTGGTGTAGGACTGGACCATGGTCTGGAGGTATGGGGTGTAGGACTGGACCATGGTCTGGAGGTATGGGGGTGTAGGACTGGACCATGGTCTGGAGGTATGGGGGTGTAGGACTGGACCATGGTCTGGAGGTATGGGGGTGTAGGACTGGACCATGGTCTGGAGGTGTGGGGGTGTAGGACTGGACCATGGTCTGGAGGTGTGGGGGTGTAGGACTGGACCATGGTCTGGAGGTATGGGGGTGTAGGACTGGACCTTGGTGTAGGACTGGACCATGGTCTGGAGGTATGGGGTGTAGGACTGGACCATGGTCTGGAGGTATGGGGGTGTAGGACTGGACCATGGTCTGGAGGTATGGGGGTGTAGGACTGGACCATGGTCTGGAGGTATGGGGGTGTAGGACTGGACCATGGTCTGGAGGTGTGGGGGTGTAGGACTGGACCATGGTCTGGAGGTGTGGGGGTGTAGGACTGGACCATGGTCTGGAGGTATGGGGGTGTAGGACTGGACCTTGGTGTAGGACTGGACCATGGTCTGGAGGTATGGGGTGTAGGACTGGACCATGGTCTGGAGGTACGGGGGTGTAGGACTGGACCATGGTCTGGAGGTTCGGGGGTGTAGGACTGGACCATGGTCTGGAAGTACAGGGATGTAAGACTGGACCATGGTGTAGGACTGGACCATGGTCTGGAGGTATAGGGTGTAGGACTGGACCATGGTCTGGAGGTATGGGGGTGTAGGACTGGACCATGGTCTGGAGGTATGGGGTGTAGGACGGGACCTTGGTGTAGGACTGGACCATGGTCTGGAGGTATGGGGTGTAGGACGGGACCTTGGTGTAGGACTGGACCATGGTCTGGAGGTACAGTAAGGAGAAAACATGCCAAGAAGGCTTTGCTCATAGCAGTGCTACTTCATAGAAAAATGAAGAAACAGACTGTACAGTATAAATTCAATAAGAAACTGACCTGGAAAACCTGCAGTCATCCCAACGTTACACCAGGCTTTCTCTTTTATCTTTGTCTCTGTTATCCTTTGATGATGAGTCGTACAACAATAGGATGGTGTACTTTAACTATCGCCTCCTCCAAGCTCTCAGTGTTCTCCAAAACAAACCTAGGAACACCACCTCACTTCTAATTGGCCAAATAGATGGCGACGAATCCATCCATACAAAAAAGTTCAACTGGGTTCAACTTTCTGTCCATCAAAATGGATGGAAACCTAACAGAGTCTCTCTGAAAATGAATTGAAATGAATGACCAGCCGTTATGTGTTTATGGGGCACATGCTGTGTTATTTCAAAACATATGTTTGTGCATAACAACATCATTAAAGGCCCAGTCTGTAATTGCAGGCACCTGTTGTTTAACTACTGTTGTCTAAGTGCTGCCTTTGTTTACGTAGGGATTTATTGGATTCAAAACTGTGAGCTTTTGATATACTAGGACCGGATGTTTTTGACAGGTCAATCTCCTCAGGGACACATTAATAGATTAAAAATTGTGACATATATGTGAATTTACCCCAAATAAACTCCAAATTGCCTTCATCCTAGATAGTGTGAAAGGTGCGAGGAACAACACAGCCTACGTTATTCCAACATATCTCTTTTTAGAGTGTATCTACACACTGCTGGCCAGACATTAAGCCATTAAGCCAGAGAGAGGAGCTGATAAGGTTTGCCCACCAGACTGAGAAAGCTGTAGGAGGAGAGTTACTGGGGAGGTGGCAAAAGATGTGATAACAAAGTAGAGAGAGAGAGAGAGAGAGAGAGAGAGAGAGAGAGAGAGAGACTGTCAGTCGGTATAACGGTGACCCCTGAAGCTGCAGATACACCGATGACCTACAGGGGGCAAGAGTCCTGTCTTAACAGATAAGATACCGCCAGGACACATTTCAACGGCTTATCTTATTCAGGCTTTTTCCACCAGAGACAATTCTTCTTGATAGGAATCTTTTTAAAGTGATATGTGGCCAGCAGAGCCAAATAATGCCCCGAATACGCTGGCCAGCTGAGCTATAAAGATAGAAAACACTATATAATAAATTTCTCCTCTGGGGGTTGTATTTCCTGCACAAGTGTGAGTAAAACAATTTATATTTGCTGCAGGGAAGAATTGACTTGATAAGGAAGAATGCACTTGATAGAAGTCTTTATATTCTCCTAAAAAGGTGGCGTCATTTTTGAACATTTTCCGTGTCTTTTGAGTTAGGAGCAATACATATGCTGTGATACTTTTAAGTTTATTAAGTACTCCCATGGCAGCTGACAAGTCATCTGAAAAACGTGAGCATCGCAATAGTGTTTAGTTTAAAAGGTACACATGATAAAAACAAAAAAATAATAGTTGCATAATACATTATCAAAATATTATAAAAAGACATTTCAGCACATAGCCAGGTAAAAAACTTCACCAAAATGTGGGCAAGTATGTATGTATGTATCTATCTATCTATCTATCTATCTATCTATCTATACATAATAATTATTATTATTATTACAAAAAAGAGAAAAAGGGGGGAAATGGTAAAAGAGTAGGCCACAGAAAAAAGCTATTGATAGTAAAAGAAAAAAAGATCTATTGATAGTATAGTATAGTTAAACATGGAGGAGAACAGGTTAGCCAGGAGCATATTTGAGTGGGATTTACAGACAATAGGTCCTTGGGCAAGAGGAATTCATAACTTATTCTTTAATGTAGGATGTGAAGAAGTTTATGTTTCAAAAGTGAAAATAGATATTCATTTAATTAAAGAACAGCTTTTTTGTCAACTGAAAGAGAAATGGGCTGTAGAGATATGGAATAAACCCAAACTTAGAACATATTGTGTGATTAAAAGTGATTATGTCACTGAAAATTATGTAAAGTATAATTTAACCAAAAAGAAAAGACCATTGTGTTCTCAACTTAGATCAGGTATATTACCTCTTCTACCTCATGTTGAAACTGGGTGCTTTGTTGGTACGGTTGAAGAAAATACATTGTCATGTGTGATTTAAATGTTACTGAGGATGAAACACATTTTATGTTGTATTGTCCTTTTTATTATACACAGAGAAAGGCTTTGTTCAGTAAGATAAAAGGGGACATTGATTTTTTGGCTATGGAAGATCATGAAAAATGTAGTTGGCGTTTTGAAGGCATGAGAAATGTGGAAAAAGGCAAGGTAATTTATTTTGTATTTCCTTCTTCTGTGTATCATAGATATGCTTTATCACATAAAACTAGTATTATGGAAGTTGTAACTTGTGTAGTCATGGGGTTTGTGCTGGGGGGGTGGGGGTGTTTGCAAAACACTGTGTCATGCAATCTCATGTGGGATGGGCCATTAATTTGGCATGACACGAAAATAAAATTTCATTCATTCATTCATTCATTCATTCATTCATTCATTCATTCATTCATATATATAGTACAATGTGCGGCTCATGTTTAATGCAAGTAGCCTAATGCAAGATGAGAATATGAACCATAATTCAAAGTGTACATGTGAAGCTCCCATCCTTCTTCTTTCAGCTTGCTTTTTTTGCCCAGTACCTTTGTTTGCACGGTCAGTGACATGAACATCAAAACGACATCATGATTACAGCCTATGCCATGCTCAAAGTTTTTCCGTTGAGTCACAGTTACCATGAGAACTAGAGCACAAGAGGCAGGCAGGACAGTGAGTTAGTGCCGGCGCGTAATTGATGTGATTCACACAAACGTCACTCTCCAGTTTAAAATACCATCGCCGCTCCTCAGCTTCAAATGCCATCATTTTCGCTTTTTTTCATGGAGTGGAAATGAGTCACGTCACATTGTGCGGAACGTTAAATCATAGCTTTTATTTGGAGCGGAGGAGGTGCAGCTTGCAGTTCAAGGTGTGGAGGAAGTGAAGCTCTTGTTTGAGTGTCAGCGACCCTGTGAAGACCTGCAGCATCCAGCAAACACCTCTTTTCTTTTACCTACCGGTTTTCATCAGCCTGCTGGGGAAGAGCTTTCCGCTGCCCCAGCTTCTCCTGAGCAACTTCTGAATATGCTTTGAAAGCACAGCGCATTTTTGAGAAAGTTAAATATTTTTAAAGGCCCCATATTTTTCAGTTTTCATTATTTTGTTTTCTAATATAGTATAGCTCAAGATAATAATGTTCTTCATGATGCTTTGCAAATAAATAGTAGTTAAAAGATGAGTTTAATTAGTTAAATTGAATGAATTGGAGTCCTCAGAGCCAGAACAGTCCCTGGACCCTGTTTTTTTTTTTTTCCAGTGGGTTTTGCAGTTCAAATGCTGCTAATTGGCCTCATTGGAAGGATTTCAGTAAGTCTTAAGTGATGGGAGCCAATCGTCCAGTTTTGATGTGTTTACTGGAATTAGTCTGAAACTGCCTGTAAAAGAGGGTGTGTTCTTGAAAATGCATCATTAAACATTTTTTATCAAATCTAGCAAATTAAGAAAATAATAAGACAATCACAGTGTAAAAGAACAACAGCAATTTAAGAACATAATATAAAAGAACACCAAAGCAAACAAACAAAAAAAGTATACAGAAAGAAATGACAAAAACAATAAAATCAATGGGAAGATGGGATAAAAAGATGGGTTTTGAGATGCTGTTTAAAACTTTTAGGTTTGCAGCTCATAGGGAGAAGATCATTCCAGAGTTTGGGTACAATTACAGCAAAACACATATAAATTCCTATAATGCAGGACCTTTAAAGTTGAACTTTGGTACATAAAGAAAGTGATTCACTTAAAAAAAAAAATCTGCAGAATGACTATTTTTTTTATATATATATATTTGCATTCACGTGCTAGAAGTGTGACTTTCAGAGAGAAAAAAACACAATTCTCCAATCGTCTTTACCGGAGCAACAGATAACAGAGAATCACTGATTTGTCCGGGAAGCTACACAGCCCAAGACACTACCAAAGTTCAGCATCACTTTAACTTTTAACACGCGGGACGCTGACTGCTAAAAATGTGCTTTGCTACCAGCGCTGTCAGGAATGTGAAACAGTGTACTGTCATTTCCGTTGTGAACAATGAGGAGAAGTTGCCACCTCTCTACAGGACAATTACCAGGTAGCTTAACATCCGCAAGCTACGACGCAGCCTTTGCCCTTCAAACAGACGGGCTGAGCCGTCTGGTCGGGTTAAAACCTGTTAAAGCTGCAGGAGGGAAGACAAGGTGGCGTCGGGAAAGTTTCCGCAGAGCAAAGCGACACAAAAGAGATGTTTCAGAAAGGTCACATCGTTAACTCCTGCAGGCATGTCAGAGTGATGCGCGTTTGCCAGCACCGAATGGATGCCTATGTTCTTTTTTACATCCAGAAATATCCATTCCAAAGTGTGTGTGAGTTTGTGCATGCGTGAACATGTATGTGGGAGCATTCACGTGTTTGTGTCTGTTTATCTGTGTGTGTGTGTGTGTGTGTGTGTGTGCGTCTGCTCTGGTATCTGACACTCTCAGACAGCCAGTAGCATGGCTCAGTGAGAGAGATGGCGTGATCACTGGACCGTGGTCCGTCTTATGCTGTCACACACACACACACACACACACACACACACACATATACGCACACAAACACTCTCGTTTTAGACGGGCACTGAGGCCACCAAGATAACACACCCCTCTGGCACTGGTGTTACACCATTAAATTGGGATTTTTGTACAAACTAACCAAGGGTAAAATATAATCGTACATGTGAGCCCGTAAATCCCAGGTACAGAAATACAAAAACTGTCTGGAAAAAGTGATATTCTTCATGGCAAATGAACATAAAAGCAAGCCAGCAGAATACTTCCTTAAAAAGCTTTGCAGTTTGCAGTTAACTTGAGTTTGAATGTCTCAGGTTCTCTCTCTCTCTCTCGTTGAAATGTGTCTGTCTGCGTACATGACAAAGATATTCACAGAGATACTGTAGATCTCAACGATTACAAGCAGGAGGTAATAAACAAGTGGCATAGAAAACATTTATTTCACATTTTGATGTTTGCCATGTTGGCCTATGGATCTATCTGTAGTGAACAGAAAATAATCCCACAAGTACCTGGATAGCCTGTGTGTATCCATAGGAAAAGTGAAACTAAAAATGATCTTTCCTCCTCTACCTCTTTCTCTTTCTCTTCTCTCCTATCCTCCACTCACCCCGACTCTCTCCTCCCCTTTCTCCTCCTGTCATCTCTCTCCTCTCCCCTCTTTCTCCCCTCAGATTCCTCTCCAACACGTCATTCGAGGGCCAGAGCGGTTTCATGTCCAGCGACGGTCGGAGCCAGATCGTCGTCTCCGAGGCCCATCACTACATCTGGTCCCTGCAGCTGGACCCTCTGGGCCAGCCAACCTGGACCCGCCTGGGGCGTTGGCGGCGGGGGAGGGTCCTGATGGACCAGGGGGCCTGGCCAACCCATCACGGGTCCGGAGGAGGAGGCGACTGGCGCCGGCCCACCCGGCTGCACATGCGGGTGGTGACGCTGGTGGAGCACCCGTTCGTGTTCACCAGGGAGGTGGACGGGGACGGGATGTGCCCGGCGGGCCAGTTGTGCCTCGACCCGCTCACCAACGAATCTTCCGTTTTGGAGGGGCTTTTCCAGAACCTGGGAGGACCCAACGGAACGGTTCCCACGGAGCTGAAGAAGTGTTGCTACGGTTACTGCATCGACCTGCTGGAGAAGCTGGCGGAGGACATGGGCTTCACCTTCGACCTCTACATCGTCGGCGACGGGAAGTATGGGGGGTTCAAGAACGGCCGCTGGACGGGGTTGGTGGGCGATCTGCTCAGCGGCGCCGCCCACCTGGCGGTGACGTCGTTCAGCATCAACTCAGCCAGGAGCCAAGTCATCGACTTCACCTCGCCCTTCTTCTCCACCAGCCTGGGAATCCTGGTCAGTATTTAACTTTTTCTTAAAGATGCGCAATATGATTTTTTGAGGCTGAGACCAATATCCGACATTTTCCCACCCATATAGGGTGATACCGACTGCATTTTTGTAAGAATCTTTTTTTTTTTTTAACATATGTTTATTGATCATTTTTCACATTGGTGATTGCATAAAGCAATAAGTAATATAGTACATTGTTCCTTTTTCATTATTTAAAACAATAAAAAAATTCATTATTTAAAATAACAATAAATAATTGTAAAAATCGTAGTGTACAAATGCAGGTGTAAGATGGGTTAAGCTTTTCAGACATGCCTATCTTAAGATTTTAAACAAAAGACCATGTTAGTTTAATTCTGTTGCTAATTTAATGGTTGTATTAAGTGACACACTCCGAGAAAAAAAGGTCACAAAATATCAATTCCATAAGCAGCCAAATATCTGCAGTAAAAATAATATCACACCGATACTGATATTGCTTTTTAAAGCTGATATCGGCCGATACCGATAGTCTGCTGACACATCGGTGCGTTCCTACTTTTTCTCTTCCTCTCTGCACACCTCTCATTGGCTCTCTCTTCTATCTACTCTTCCTCTGTGATCCCTCCTCCTCCTCCTCCCTCTGTCATTGACCTCACCTCAACTCTCTTCTCTCGGCATGCTGGTCAGTATCAATCATAAGGATGTGGCATACTTTTATTTCTGCAAGCCCTACATTATTGGATTCTAATGCAATATCTGTTAAAGGGGCTGGACTGGTGAGCGTGAGGTGAAGCTATTACCACAATTACTACACCTAAGACTCAGCAGCTGACAGATGTAGTGACGGTGGTAATCTCTCTCCCCTCTCTCTCTCTTTGTATTCCACCCAGGGAAGACATTTTCTTTACAATGGCTCCCTCTTCTATCATTTTTTTTTCTCTTCATCTCTCTATCTCAATGAACCTCAGCTTCTTCACCAGGTGTCACGGACAGCATCTGTACCTGTCATAAAGATTTGCCATTGATCTGTTTCAGCAAGCCCGACACTATTGGCTTAAGATTCAAATTTTTATCATAATAAGATTAGATTAGTGAGTGTGTGAAGCTTCCCTGTGTGAACTTGAATGAATTACGGTATTGATTTCTAGTAGGCTTGGGCGATATCCAAAATGTATTATCACGATATTGTCCTGCCAAAATATCATGATATACAATATTATCGCCGTTCTAGGGGGGTAGGTCTTTTTTTTTTTAACTTTTTTTTTTTTTTTTTTTTTCTGGGTTTCTTGTTTTGGTATTTTATTTTATTTGTTCTAAATTACACCACATTTCTATTAATAATGATTATTATTAATAGCCTAGAAAATTGATCTTACTATTTAAGCATAGGAGCAAACAATGGCCATTTGGTGTAATTTTCTGCTATTTCTAGGAAAACGGGATGATTGTGGAAATGGGAACCCACTTGAAGTAAAAAGACACATTTTTCACTACCACTATGATTATATATATATTTTTTCACTATCCTACCACTAGTAGATTATAGGTAGCAACACATGTTGCGATATTCACTAAATATTGCGATATTCAATGATGTCGAATATCGGCCTAAGCCTAATTTCTAGGGCTTCATCAAAATAAGAAGAACCTGTAAAAATGAACAAAATAATTAAATGTGATATTAAAACTATCATGATATCATGATAGTCAATCACTCAACCAGTCAATAACTTGATGATATGACATGAAGGTTGTCCAATCGTGTGTGTCCCCTGTCCAGGTTCGCACTCGGGACACAGCAGCACCCATCGGTGCCTTCATGTGGCCTCTGCATTGGTCTATGTGGCTTGGCATCTTCGTCTCCCTCCACGTCACCGCCGTCTTCCTCACCCTGTACGAGTGGCACAGCCCGTTCGGCATGACGCCGCGCGGACGCAACCGCGACCGCGTGTTCTCCTTCTCCTCGGCGCTCAACGTGTGCTACGCCATCCTGTTCGGCCGGACGGTGGCCATCAAGCCCCCAAAGTGCTGGACGGGACGCCTGCTGATGAACCTGTGGGCCATTTTCTGCCTGTTCTGCCTGTCGACCTACACCGCCAACCTGGCTGCCGTCATGGTCGGGGAGAAGACCTACGAACAGCTGTCAGGGATTCATGACCCAAAGGTAAGAAAGACAATCAGAGAACTGCAACATCGTATTTAACATACATTTGATTATGTAAGTTAAATATGACGTCCTGTACCTCGCTTTTCTCTCTCTTCTCTCTCTTCTTTTAATGACCTGTAGGTGATTTACATGTTCATAACTTATTGATTGATAAAATAAACTAACTTCACAAGTTAGTTTATTTTATTTAAAGGGGGGTTTATTTTATTTAAAGGGGGGGTTCTTGTGTTGTTCTACATTTTGAAATCAGATCAATTGTGTGTTTTTGTGTGTGTGTATTTGTGGTACTCCTATTGTTCAGTTTTAATTTATTTTATGTGAACATGGTTGTTTTTCTCAACATATGTACCACAAGTCATGATGATTGGACAAACTGTTGTGGAAGTTCTCATATGAAACTTCTTAATTTCGCCATTTTGGCAGACTTTGATCTACAGTTAACAAGACTGCAGATCAAGGTCAGGTCATACATACAGCAAGTTTCATTATAATAAGAGCTCATGTTGTGGGGAGTGCAACCTTTTAAACTTTTAAAATTTGTTCTTTAATTACACCACTCTTGTAGGGCCAATTAGAGGAAGGTAATTAATTCTTTTTTTAGCCAACCGCCTCGCTGAACATTGTGTGTTTGGGGGGGTTGTTTCATGGTTCTGTTTTGAACAGTTGCAAAAGATATTTTTGCGAACAGGCACACAAAAACACACACACAAGGATGCAAACGCATACGAGGAACACAATGCACCTCCAGGAACGCAGGATTTAAAAACAGAAAATAATGAGGGGTGACATATTCCAAAAAAACTTGAATCCTTAAAATTGCACCCAACATTTTGTATTTTGTATTTTGGTGCCGTAGTTAACATTGCCACTTGCTAACATTGATGTCATTCCTCATTAAGACCAATGGATAGCCTAGCACTGGTTTGAAAAGAACAAAAAAAGCCATTTCAGTTAGCTGAAGAACGAATGCACAAACTTTTCCCATAATTGAAAGAGAAGCATCAGACTGAAAAATCAAAAACATCAAAGCTTTCCTTTAAGGCCTCTTGGATCCACTCTGCATGTCGCATGTTGGTGTGTGTGTTCCTGCTGCAGCTGCACCACCCCTCCCAGGGTTTCCGTTTCGCCACAGTGAGGGAAAGCAGCGCAGAGGATTACCTGAAGAAGAGTTTCCCCGAGATGCACGAGTACATGAGGCGCTACAACGTCCCCGCCACACCGGACGGCATCGACCAGCTCAAGTAAGACAATATCACTACCATACATACAGCTCACATGCAGCATGTATGGGTTGATCGTTGTGATTATTATCCTTACTTACCTATATGTGATAACTTGTGATAAATTAACACACACAGTAATAAATACCCAAATCTAAAAACTTTTAGATGGTCTCTGACAGTTTTTAGATTTGGGTATGTTGGTATGGTGTGTTAATTTATCTGAGTCTGTCTTTGCCATTGTCTGCGCACTATTGTTTTATTATTAGCTTATCTTGTTATTTTTCTTACTACATTTCTGTTGCACCTGGAGCCTGGAGAAACTCACAGATATCTCATTTCACTGTGTACAGTCTATGTATACTTGGATGTATATATGTAGATTTATGCAGCTGAGATGAAAATAAAGCAGAACTTGAACTTGACACATCAGCAGCTACTCTGATCAGAATATCGCACTTTTAACGACATCAGACAACAAAGAAGCGTGCGCTTATTGATCAGTAAATACTCCTGACACTGCAAGCTGCTTGGGATAAAACTGTACATAAAAACACTCACAATACTGTAAGATGCTTGGTACAAAATGCTGTTGTAGAATACTGCTCACTAAAGCTAACAGGCTAATATATAGCTACGATGCTAATGCAGCCACAGTAAGTAGCATTAGCATTAGCATCTACTGACATCTTACCCAGATGTTATTTAAAAGGCATCACTTCTGTGTGACTCTATACTATTTCCCTCCAGTGTACCCAGTACACCAGCACTCAGAATCATCTGTTCAGAGCTTCATGTTATATTGATGGTTTGGTTGGAGCATGGAAAGGCAAACTGCAACACTAATGGCAATTAAAAATGAATATGTTTTACCACAAAAAAGTCACCACATAGAGCTTTAACGTCATTTTACTAGAAAAATTAAGTATTTTTTTGTGTTTTATGTGAAGCACATTGAATTTGCCTTGTGTATGGAATGTGCTATATAAATAAAGCGTGCCTTGCCTTGCCTTACACACGCACACTCAGATGCACACTCATACAAACACATGTACCCACAGTCTGGTCTTCAAACACTGTCATCTATTATTTGAGCAGCAGTCTCTCCCCCGAGCTGCTCTTGCTGTCATCACTCCCTGAAAATTACCTTTTCTCTGGTCAAGCACACACACAAACTAAACAGAAAAATCTCCCTAAAAGAAAGAAAGGGAGTTGTGTGTGTCCGATTTTTGAAAAACATAAAAGAAGAAGAAGAAAAATTCACATCCCTGCTGCTGTCATTCCCCGCCGCAAGTTCTGCCTGTTCCCATTCTGATCTCTCCCTCCTCCTCTCCCTGCCATCGCTGTCATCCTAAGCTGCTTCCACATTCAACTGGCATCCCCGTGGAGCAAAGCAGAATATAGTGGGCTGGAGCGTGGGCTTCGGCCGGGCAGTATAGAATTTGAAAATGGATGAAACATACATTTTTACTCAGCTTGCAACAGACGGTTCGAGGAGAAACGCCATCTACTATTTAGAAAATTACAACTCAGGAACAAGACTGGATACAGGATAGGGACGTGCAAAAGTCCTTTTTTTTCGAGGTTGTCCGATCAATCAATTAGTCAATCCGTCAGGTCTCAAGAAAAGTCTATATAAGAATAAGTTTCTTGGCTATCTTAATAATGAAAAAGCATGGGCTGTGCATTTTTTGAGGCAGAAAGCTTATCAATTTCTTCTTAAATTAAGAAAAAAGGGCAAAAAGAAATGTAAAAGATCTTTCTGATCTGCTCCTTCCTTTGTGCTGGTGTTGCACATGGACCTGCAGCCTCGGTCTAGTTTACAATTTCTACTTGATGACATATTTTAGACGAATGATGAAACTTTAATGGGCAGCTTTCCTTCTTTAAGACAGTCAACCTTTATAAAATTGGTGGGATTAGGCAACTTTGGCGTCGTCACAAAAAAAACGGGTTGGGATTTCTTTAGTTGGGTATCTTTGTCTAGAAACACTGTTGAAGATGCTCGTTAGGTTGAAGTTATTCCATATCTTGAAGAAAACATAACCCACAGCACTGTCCTTGTGAAATATTTAAAAATCCTCTGCTTTTGATTGTCATACCATCTTCTTTACATTTCCCTGATGAAAGGCTGAGATACATTAGAGTGTTTTCAATATTTTATACATCCGTTGGAATTATACACAGAACAAAGACATTTTAAATTTTTCACTAGAACAGCGTTTATATTGTCATCGTCCTCGGGTTGTTATTTAGGCTTTTACGCTCATGATAGCTGTCACAGAGCTTTTGATTATCAGGAGAGACGCTGCATAAGTGCATCCTGATGGAAATATTAGCATGGCATGGGGTAATTTTACTGAAGTACAGAGTTTACTGAACGCTCCGGTGCAGTTGTGTTTGTCAGTCTCAGTTTCATACACTGTGCTCACTTTGAAAAACAATCTTTATTTTTTTGGCGGTGCAATGCAGTGTTTTTACCAACGCTGATTTTACCAAACTGCTTCAGCACTCGCTTGTTGAACATGTTTTACCACAGTTATGGAAATTATCTACTAAATTATCTACTACTACCGCTGTGCCCCAAAAAGACTGGAGCTCGCTTGCTGAATGATTACAGACCTTTTGATCTCAGAGGCATTTTGAAAAAGTGCATGGAGTGAGTCATAATCAACAATGTAACATATTCTGTCTCGTCCCGTCTCCGTTTGCTTATTAAAGTGGCCAAGGCGCTGGAAATGCCACTCTTATGTTATTTAAATGCTATTTAATGCAATGACTAACTCTCTACAACTATCAAAGTGCTTTATTTATAGACTTAAGCTCAGCCTTTAGTACAATAAAAACAATTTATTACAGAGGATTTTTTCAACCTGGGTGTTATGGGTCTTATTTAATGGAAGACTTTTTCCTCTGATCATCCTCACAGATTCTCCGTTAATGGAACCACTGTATGTCACGGCAACTTATATTAAATTCAGCTGCATCACAGAGACGCGTCCTCTCGCCTGTGCTGTTTTTCTATGTATGCTAATGAGATGCAAATACAATATTCAACTTCTTGTACAAGTATTACTGCAGGAGGGTGATGCCGAGAGGGAAGCGTCATGTTTTAATCATATTGGTTACTTGATTAGCTGCTGTCCAGGTAGAGCTCTGCTCATAAAATACATTACATCAATACAGTGCTACAGTAGGAACTAGGAACTGGCTATCAGCAGCAATAGCAGCCAGCTGCACCCAAGCCAACCTGTAATAATGAACAGCCAGCTCATAGGAATAATAAAGGATTTTTAACATTGAGGCGCTGTCCTGGATAACAAGCTACGTTTCACAGCAAATACAGAGCTCATCTTTAAAAAGGCTTTAGAGCATTTGCATCTCCTGAGAAGGCTTTTGCTGTCAGTAAAGACATTTTAGAGTCGGTGTGTAAAAGCCTCACTCAGAGTGTCGCGACTTTTAACATTTCACCTCCGTATGGCAAAGTCGAGGTGAGGAATATGCATAAATTGGCAGACTTACAATAGTTTTAGTGGCATGTGGCCAGTAAAATTATTGGAAAACCATAGCTATCTAAGAAATATGTGGTTCAGACTCGGCGAAAGTCTGAGCAAAAGTCTGGGTGATCGTTTACATTTTCCCCTTTTGGGTGAATTTGATAAGCTGCCCCTCCGGGAGGCTTTACAAGATGCCTGGAACCTCAAAGGAATAAATTCAAGAAGTGTTTATTCCCACAAGCCTTTACACCTTGTTCAAGTCAAGTCCTTTAAAGCATGTGTCAAAGGGCTTTACAGACCATATCCAGTGTTGAGGGAAACATGTTACAAAGTAATGCATTACTGTAATCACATTACTTTTTCCTGTAATGAGTAAAGTAAGGCATTCCTGTTCCAGTTTCAGTAATCACATCACAGTTACTGATCTAACAGATCGGTCGTTACTTGTGTTTCATTCTTCAGCCTCTTTAACCTCTTTACTGGTGTAATATCTGTGAAAGATTCCCCTCGTCTTCTGCTGCCTTCAGGTCCTGTCAGAAATATCAGAATCACAGCAGAGCGACATGAAGGAGCAACAAAGAGGTGAAAACGACTCAGAAAGTCTGAATTTGGTGCTGTCTTTATTAAAAACCTTAAAAGAGTCTGTCATTATTTAGATTCTTCTGCTGGTAATGCGGTTTACCTCGACAATGTTTATCGTCCCAATGAACACAGTAAGCCTAGAACAATCGTTTTAGGGTGCAATGCAAATGTAATGTAACGAGTAGTGTAACTAATTACTTTTCTCAGGGAATAAGGAATGTAATTCACTACTTAAAGTAAGAAAAGTAACGTAAGAGAGTAATGTCTAAGTTATTTTATTTTTTTCCAGTAACAACCCCAACACTGACCATATCATATACATGTCATATACCATACTATATCATTATGCATACTACACATACATCATATACTACATCATTTACATATACTACATCAAACACATTCAAGCCTATGTGCAATTTAGAGTCTTCTATCCACCTGAGCTGCATGTTTTTGGACTATTCATTCCTTATCCCGAATCTCTCCTGATTCTCGACCAGCAGTTTCAATTTTGGTACTTTTTTTGTCAGTGTGTTCTGGAAGGTGTGTTTTGCTGTTCCTGTGTCTCCTGGTGTTTGATTATATATTCATTGTATCTTGCCTGTTTGCAACTCTACCACAATGAAGCCAAATGCAAACTTCATACATTTTGTTTCGATTCTACCTTACCCTACCCATCAAAATTCTCCAGCGGCTGTCCCAGGCGCACCAAAACTGATTGTCAAAATACACCAGGAAGTGTCCTATCCCTTCAGTTCACTCTGTAAGGCTAGAGGAGTGAGATAGGGACGAAGGCAGAGAAAATGGGACTTTCTGTAGAAGACCATGCATGCCTAGAGGAAGATGAGAGGATAAGGATCTGAGATGGTTTCTAGGGAGGAGTTAAAGGTTAGTTCTTGATTATTCATGTGAAATTCAGATGGTAAGGTTGTGTCGGTTGTGTTTCTAGGGTTGATGCCCGGTAGATGCATGATTTAATCAATGCTACGGTCAATATTTATCATGCTGTGTTTGGATGATTGGTGTATAAAGTGTTAGACATTCTGGACTCTATCCTCACTTGCACTCCAGCAGCCTTTCCTCTTCAGTGTTGTGAACAATTTTGAGCAAAAACAATTGTGCTAGTTTTACTTATTGAACATTGTCGAGGTAAACCTACATTAGCAGCAGAAGAATCTAAATAATGACAGACAAAATATTTCTTTTAAGGTTTTTAATAAAGACAGAGCCTACAGCATTCAATTCTGACTTTCTGAGTCGTATTTACATCTTTGTGGCTCGTTCATGTTGCTCTGCTGTGATTCTGATATTTCTGACAGGACTTGAAGGCAGCGGCAGACGAGGGGAATGTTTCATAGATATTACACCAATAAAGAGGTTAAAGAGGCTGAAGAATGAAACACAAGTAACGACCGATCTGTTAGATCAGTAACTGTGATGTGATTACTGAAACTAGAACAGGAATGCCTTATTTTACTCTGTTACAGGGACAAGTAATGTGATTACAGTAATGTAATGCGTTGCTCTCAACATTGGTTGTGAAGTTCAGCTGAATGTTAACTATCAAACAAAATCTCACGTCCTTTCAAAGGACTGGTTTCCAGACTGGTCCTTCAATGCCCCCACTACTTTTTCTCAACATCTGCTCTCACTGTGCTCTTAGTGTGTCTTCTTGCTGTGTGTTTCCAGGGCCGACCCTCAGAAACTGGATGCGTTCATCATGGACAAAGCCCTGCTGGACTACGAGGTTTCCATAGATGCCGACTGTAAAACTCTAACAGTGGGAAAACCATTTGCTATTGAAGGTAAGTTAACAGAGAGAGTCTTATCACACATTACACACTATACAATTCAGGTACAGATTAAAGGTGCATTAAGTAAGATGATACTGTCTCAGAGCATGACACATGATCCAGTATATCTGCGGGGGGTTAATAGGGTTGTTGAACAGTGACTCGACGATTACTTCGGCAGGTGCAACTTTCAAAACTCACTTTCTCGATTGTACTCTCTGTTTTGGAAACGAATGTCCTTGGAGGATGGTGCAATTTTCTATTGTGAAAATCTGACTTCTAGATTTCTGTCCACTACAGTCTACCTTGAGCTTTGCCAGAAACCTGACAGAGGGAAATTTAAATTACTTAATGCACCTTTAAGTCTTAGGTCCTCCAGACCTAAGAAGAGCCAAAAAATTTCCCCATGACAGGCATGGTTAACAAGCAAAAACAAACAAGCAAAACCAAATAATTACAAATGTAAATGCTGGCGCTTCGAAGGGCTGGAACCAGGCTTGATGAAAATCTTTGGATTTTTGTCAATTTTCCCATTAACACCATGGATTTAAAAATGAACAGCAGATTTTCCGTAGGTATCAAAGATCAATCAGGGTGTTACTTCTAACCAAGGAATGGCAGTTCTCTCATTGGCTACTACATGTGTCACACTTACCTGACATGCTGAGATAAACTGACATTATTAATTATGTGCTTTGTTCTTCAGTTTCATTTATTAAAGGGTTCAACATCATAAACAGAAGCATGAAATTAAGAACATAAACCCTAAAATAAATAGTTCATTTAAAAAACAATTTAAGAGCACGAGGAATAAAGGAGAGTTCAAGAGTCTTTTCTTTTCTGTTGTTGAGTAACTTTGATGCCTTGTGATAAGCACTGACAGATTTGCCAAGACTCCCAGCAGATGTTTTCTTTATTTTTATACACAACAGCTAGAACATTTTAAAAGAACACCATGGCAGCACATGGCATTGAAGTGAAAATAATGTTTATTGTTGAGCCAGTAGGATAATTGCTAAAGATTCTGTACTGTGTGTGTGTGTGTGTGTGTGTGTGTGTGTGTGTGTGTGTGTGTGTGTGTGTCCTCTCCCAGGCTACGGTATCGGCCTCCCTCAGAACTCGCCCCTCACCTCCAACATCTCGGAGCTCGTTAGTCAGTACAAGTCGGACGGCTTCATGGACACGCTGCATGACAAGTGGTACAAGGTCGTGCCCTGCGGAAAACGCAGCTTTGCTGTAACCGAGGTAAGAACTGTACCATCTGCATCATATAACCATGTCAGATATGTTGCTTCTGTTGGAGGAAGCAACTTAGATGAATGTTTCCTCCAGACCTACTAACGAGCAAAAACAAAGAATTACAAATCGCTGTTGTCGTTTGAAAACCACATAACTCCAATTTTGGTGATTTTCATGTTTTCACTTCAACTGAAGGATTACATGCTCCTCTAAGGCAGTGGTTCTCAACGTGGGGTCCGGGGACCACCAGGGGTCCATGAGGGGGTGCCAGGGGGTCCACAGCAAATTTACGATTTGTTAAACTTCACCATTATTTAATTTACAAGATGTTAGCACAATTAGAGAATGTAGAAGAACGACTATTTTGATCATAGTTTCACTGTTATCTCTCGACCTGCAATACAGACAGTCATGGAATTCTGGACAAAATCATATCTGACAATAAAAATATTCTCAGATTTCGGTTTGAGAGACCAAATCTCATCAAATGGGGGTCCATGGCCCAAATGTGTACTAAATTAGGGGTCCTGGATATGAAAAAGGTTGAGAATCACTCCTCTAAGGGTTGAGGAAATTCTCTGACCTCTTGGGCTGATGAAACACTTTCAAAACCCATTGGATAAACTCAAAAATACATGACCATCAAGCTAGAAAGCAGACTGTTCTTCTTAATTAGTTCCTGAAATGTTGACATTTTCGAGATACAATGTTTTCACCAGACAGTGATGAAATGTAAATGCTGGTGCTTCGAAGGGCTGAGACCAGGTTTGATGAAAACACTATATGTCTTCGGATTTTTGTCAGATTTTCCCATTAACACGCATTGATTTTTTTTTTTTTTAAATGTGCAACAGTTTTTCCGTAGGTATCACAGGCCCTATAGGGTCTTAGCTCTCATTAAACTTACCAATTAAATGGAGCCTAGTACAAGTACAACAGTAACAGGAAAGATACGAGTTTTTGACCCCCACACCAACAAATATTTATCATCTAATTGTTATTGTTGAGGTAGTAGTAAGTGGAAAGAGGAGCTTCATTGCTAATTACGGTAGAAAAAAAACACAATAGCTCTTGTAATTTGTAATTCATAATTGTATAAAAGTAATTTGATCCTGTAAATTCACACTATACAACATCCTCCAAATCAGACCCTCCCATAAAACCACTTCTACCCTAAGGTCCCTCATGCGGTACCATCATTACCATAGCTATGCTGATGATACACAACTATACATTTCTGTAGAGCCAAATCATGCAGATGCCTTAAGCTCCCTCACTACTTGTCTATTGGCTATCAATGATTGGATGAACACAAATTTCTTAAAACTGAATGAAGATAAGACAGAAATACTTTTGGTCGGCCCCAAAGCCAAAAGAGAAGAACTCTCCACAAGACTTGGGAACCTGAATCCCTCGATCAAATCAGAAGTAACAAGCCTGGGTGTTATCTTAGATTCTGATCTAAGTTTTAATTCCCATGTAAACAAGGTGACCAGAACAGCATTCTTTCATCTTAGAAATATTGCCAAGGTGCGGCCTTTCCTGACCCAGAAAGATGCTGAAAAGCTAACTCACGCGTTTGTTACAAGTAGACTGGACTACTGCAACGCCCTTTTTACCGGCCTCCCAAAAAAGTCTATTGAGAGGCTTCAGCTTATCCAAAACTCTGCAGCTAGGCTTTTAACAAAAACAAGGAAGCGAGAGCATATCACTCCGGTTCTAGCTACATTGCACTGGCTCCCAGTGTCCTTTAGAATTGATTTTAAAGTTCTTTTACTTGTATACAAAGCTCTCAATGGCTTAGGACCGGCCTACATTACAGAATCCCTGCTGTTCTACATTCCATCAAGAGCCCTCAGGTCTTCTACTGCTGGTTTGTTAGAAGTACAAAACCCCACTCAAAAGAAGATTGGGGATGCAGCCTTTTTTAACTATGCTCCTAAACTGTGGAACACCCTCCCAAAGAATATTAGAGAGGCGGGCTCTGTAAGCATTTTCAAACGACTGCTAAAAACTTATCTTTTCAGCTTAGCTTTTAAGTAGCCTTCATTTTAACTGTTTCTGTTCAGGATCCCAACAGAGCTGACATGGGCAAGTACAAATTTTCATTGGTCTTGTCCGGGTAATGCTTACTTGCACAAGTGAACACTATATGTGGGGGGACAGAGCTTTACCCTGTATGATTCTCATCCATCTGTGGATGGTGAGGTTTTTGACCAAGAGGAGAATCTATGATTCTCGTCTGCCTTAGGCAGTGAGATCTGACGTAAATATCGGATCAAGAGTAGAATCAGGAAGGACAGGGGAAAAGTAAATTAAAGAAAAACATATGGGTTCACTCACAATGTGCATCTAAAAGTGGGAGTATTTGTTGTGTTCTTCTATCTTTCTATTTTACTTGATTTGATTCTTTTAATGCAATGCATCTTGCTTGTTCTTTTATACGAATTTTATCTTTTTAATCTGTCTTTTATCTGCCTTTTATTGATGTAAAGCACTTTGAGCTGCATGTTGTGTATGAAAGGTGCTATACAAATAAAGGTTATTATTATTATTATTTTTACAAACATGTTTCACAGCCAAGCTTTGTTCAAACCCACAGAAATTTATTTTAAATTCTAGTCAAGAAACTAAGGTTTCCAAAGATACCAAACATGTCAGGCTGAATTACAGGGTCACGTGTAGAAAATGATGCACATCTGCAACATCTAGATTTCTTTCCATTTGATGTGATGGTGCAGCCATGAAAAAATGGCATCTTGGGTTTGAATATTTCACTCAATATAAGCAGCTAGAGCTTCAATGACGCTTTGGAACAAGCAGGTACAGAATATGGATGTGATATTATTGTACAGTTTTGAAAAAATTTACATCTTTCATCTGGGTGCTGTGGCTTTGACCCTTGACCTCCTGACTATTAGTTTCTTGCAATGTTGCCTATCTTGGAATTTAAGTAAATCCTGCTGTTGTATTCACTGTAGGCACTTCTGGATGAGAAACATACATTAAAATAATTTGCTCATGAGTCTGGTTTATCACTTGCAGAAGTGCAACATGGTGGTGCCACAGATTCACTCTCACTGAGGTGAATTTTATGTTATAGATACTATCTTGAGCTGCAGACATTCAAATTGCTCCAGGTGCATTTAATTTTGCTGCATCATGCCTCAATCTGCCTATAGTAATTCCAGAGAAAGCTGTCTGACCAGTATTTGGCTGCATCAGTGTGTCATTAAAACGTGCATAAAGTATATCGGTTAGTAAGGAACGTAAATATATAAACGCTGCTGTTTCTCAGGTTATGGATACTGTATGCTGTTAAATAATATCAGAATTAAATCTACCGAACATAACGTTTATTAATTAAACACACTTCATCAAACGCTGTAAGTTGGAGGCGCTCTAGTGCTAATAAAGCTTTACTGTGACTCAGAAAACCTAGTATAACAACAAAAATAACAAGAACAGCACTTCTTAACAAAGTCACAATGTGCTGTCAGAATGAACATTGGAATATATCAGCAGTAAATTCATGTGATATAGGCAATATGAGTTACTGACAAGGCTGGCTCTGTTTAGGCCCAGCTCAGCATTTTTTTTATTTTTTTATTTTTTTTTTAGCAATTTTTCATTCCGATGAATGAGTGCTACCCCACCGGCTGCAAGCTCGGGTTTCTGAAAAGATGAAAAGTCTGATGGATTGGCTTCACTGAGGCGGCCAAACTCACTGGCTCTCCACCAGGTCCCTGTCAGCCTGGAGAGGTTGAGACCATTTGAAGTAATAAAATCAATACCAATAAATGACTTATTATTCAATTACCCAACATTAAGAGGGCCAAACTTAACATTACCGAGGAATAAATTGTGATCAAACTGATGACGATTCCGGGTGTTGCATGCTCTGCTGAAGTTATTAGTAGGTTTTTGCAGCAAATTCACACATTTACTGAATCTTTAAACCAATGAGGGTAAAAACATAAAACATAGAGGTTTAGTTAGGAATTATAAGAAAGCACTGTGAGATTTTTGTAGGAATACTGAAGGGATTTTTGCTTTATAAAGTAGCATATAGTGGAGAGAAGGGTGTGTGTGTGTGTGTGTGTGTGTGTGTGTGTTGCTAGTACTTGGTAATGTGCTTTAAACTGCTGATCCAAGGAACACCGCTAATTGTGAGGAGTTTTGGAGGCAGTAGCTCCTCTGCCTTTAGATGCAATGGAGTTGGGTATTAGACAAATTAGATTAATGTCATGTATCCTGTGTAAGCTTCTCTTGGTGTTAAAGGATAACACCGGTGTCATTTTTGTTTTTCTTATTAATGCCCATGAAAAGTCTAAACCCACTGATGTGTTTGTGATGTGTTTGTGCCCTCCTGAAGCCACAGCCTCCCAATGTTTTCAAAAATAAATTAAAAACAGCTCAGAGACAAACTGCTGCCTTAACTAATGTCATGTTGAACAACACGTGTATTGCAGTTTTTCCTAATATGACTTAATTAGGCAGCTAATTACCGAGCTTAATGAGGACTTTTTTCACTTTTTCCATTGCTGCAGTGAAGAGGCAAAACAAAACTTAAGGCAGAGTGGGAGGAAAATACGAGCAATGATCTCTTCACATTCAATAGAGTTCAATAGAAGTGTTTTGTCGTCATATCGGGGATTTCAGACCACATCCAGTTTCTTTTTTTTTTTTTTTCGCCTGTGGTAAAAATTAATTGGATTTTTGGTTTGCCAATCGTTCTGTTCTTAAAATGGGTGATATAATGTAAGTAGAAATGAGATTTGACAAAGTTATTACATAGTTATTACAGAATCCGCCTTAACAAATTAAGAAACGCATATTAGAAGAACCCCCAAAAAGCAGAAATAGTTTAATAGTTTAGCGTTGAACGTAGTCAAAGGCAATCATTTTACACCACTATTCATTTTCAGGACAATGTCAGTATATACGTAACTTCTTTTGATACGATTGCAACTGCAATGATTGCGGCCTTAGAAAGTCAAGTTATGGAAAGAATACAATATACGTGTTATTTAAAATGATGGATTACGTCCGTAAAGGCAGGCAGAAGTTTGTCTCTGAGCTGTTCTTAAAGTATTTTTGAAGAATCTGGGAGCCTGTGAGTTCCAGCAGGTCGGGCAAACCTGCAGCAGAGCAGACAGCCGCAGCTTCAGACTGTGCCAAACACATCAGTGGCTTTAGACTTTT
>NC_135998.1:33592491-33624991 GCF_048128805.1 Centroberyx gerrardi
AATTAATTTCCTTAATTTCCTTACATGATTATGAAAATTGAAACCCTGATTTGTACCGAAAGTAGAGGAACATTTAGAAAGCTTGAGAGACTTCAGTTCTTAAAGTCAGGAGTCAATTGACAACGACTTTGCCTTTTGAGTGTTAAAGGATGTGATGTTGGCCAATGAGCGTCAGGTAAGTTTTTTTTTTTTTTTTTTTTTTTTAAATGGATATATATTTAATCCAAACCCTTTCCATTTAAAATCAGTACTAGTTTGTCTTCATTCACTTGCAGTACAATGATGGAAGTATGCATATGTGTAAGTCATTTATCAGTACTTCATGACAGAATAAGAATCATACATTTAAAATTTCAGCAAGTTAAATTATTATTATTTTCCCATGCCAGTGGTGGCATCTCTTAACTGATTAGACTTTGCTTTTACTAGCAACAGTTTCCAAAGGAGCCAACCAGTCATTTTCTGTTTGGATGGAGAAGGTTGTGGAGAAGCCAGTCAGTCTGGTCAGTCCGGTCAGTCCGGTCAGTCTTGTCAGTCCGGTCAGTCTGGTCAGTCTTGTCAGTCCGGTCAGTCCGGTCTGTCTGGTCAGTCCGGTCTGTGTGTCTGACCAGTCTGACACTGTCTTGCTGTCGCCGTCTCTGCAGGTCAGGGGGTTGTAATGCGGTATCCTTCCAGTTTGTGATGATTCTCACTGCTCTTTTTTATTCCTTATCCATGGCTGCTTGCTGTTTCTTGACCAGCCCGACAGTAGTACACTTCCATACTCCAAACATGGTTGTTTCAGTATGTTATATATTTGAAACTGGTCTTCAGTAGGGAGCACATTCCTTACCATCACAAAGTGTGGTCACTTAGAGGCAACAACAGCAGCAACAGTTATTTTGTATGAATAATAAAGTAGAAATGTGACAGACAGACAGACAGACAGGTAGGTAGGGATAGATAGATAGATAGATAGATAGATAGATAGATAGATAGATAGATAGATAGATAGATAGATAATTTTGTTTAAAGACTTTAACAAAGTTGCAAAATGCTGTGGAAAACAAAAAGGAATTAAACAAAATAAACAAACACATTTATAAAGGGAAGGCTCACGCTGCTGGCTCCATTAAGGTCCACTCAGCAGAATAGAAGTAGCAAAAGACTATGGTAATAGAAACATAACAAATAATAGAAACATAGCAACACTATAAGCTTTATTCAACAGTTCAGCGACTGCTCATTACACCATGAAATTCAAGTGAAAAAGAACCACAAATACTACTGACTCACCAAAAAACAGAATCCATGTTAGCCTGCAAATGAATTTAGAGTACTGCCACAGCATTGTTAGAGCAATGACAAATCATCAGTTAAATACAAGTTAATAAAAATCACTTATCGGACATGCCTTAAAGCCTTTTTCCCTTTTTGAAAACAAGAAAATTGTTTCCTGAGGCAGGTTCCACAGTTTAGTGGCTTAGTCAAAATGGTCGGGCAACATTGGACTTGTATCTTGCCTTTGTAACATTCAAGAGGTTCATCTGTAGATGTGAGACTACACTTCTGTACATTGCCTGTTAAATTTTCAGTAATTTCTACTGTAGGTAAAGTAAGGTGAGTTATCTGTGTTCCTCTCTGACTTCAACTTAGAGTAGCTGTTTACTAAAATAGTTGCAGACAAGATAGAGCTTTATGGGTGCAGCAAAAATACAGTTACAATAGATGGTAGAACATGAAATAAATGCATGGATAACTTTCTGCAAGTCAGAAAACGATAAAAATTGCCTAATTTTAGAGATATCAACTGGAAAAAAAAAAAAATGAAAAGCTTTTGGACTTTTCATAATTTAGAGCAGAATCAAAAATGACTCCCAAATTTGAGGCAGCCTGTTTGATATTAGTTGCAAGAAAAGATTTCCATGAATTTAAATACTTGCATTTGCTGAGCTAACAACTTCAGCTTTATCATCATTAAGACGACAGCACCCAAAATTCAATGTCTGCTAGACAATTTTACAGTATCAGTAACAGTATCAAGGCTATCGCTGGGTTTTATGCATAAATACAACAATTTTTCATCAGCATAGCAATGAAATTAAGTTTTATGTCTGCAAGTTATGTGACCAATTGGAGCATATAGGTGAGAACTAAATGGGACTGCCTAGGATGGAACCATAATGTACTTCACATCCTAATTATGCTGACGAGGATATACAACAGCCCAAAGGCATCAGAGAACTGCCTATCTGAGAGATATGATATCAACCAATTAAGAGCAGTGTCTGTAATACCCTGAAACTCTCTAAGGTGGCCAATTAAGATATTGTGATTAACAGTGTTAAAGAAAGAGCTAAGGTCAAGTAGCACCAGAACAACTCAACTCAACTTTATTTATATAGCACTTTACACACAACACAGTTGATCCAAAGTGCTTTACAACACACACAGAGGAAAATAATAATAATAATAGTAAAGGCACATGGTCACACAGAGCCCAAAGTGACAACACAGACCTACAGAGACTTCAGGAGAAATACCTGAGCTGGTTAAGTTAAGTTAGGCACAGTTAAAAGCTAGTGAGTAGAAGTATGTTTTAAGATGACTCTTGAAGGTCTCAATAGTGGGGGAGAATCGGATGGTGGGAGGAAGAGAATTCCATAGTTTTGGGGCAGCGATAGAGAAGGCCCTGTCCCCATAACACTTAGTCCTGGATCTCGGGACAGACAGAAGTCTTTGGTCAGACGATCTCAGTACTCTGACAGTGTGATATGGTAACAAAACATTCACCGGCATCCATTGCCAATAAAATCAGTTGCAAATCGGTCATTGTACCATTTTTAATAGATGAAGTAGATTAGCAAATATAATTTTTTGCTTGCATACAAATAATTATTAATGAAGAAGAGCTGGAAGTGCAAAATAGATAGTTTAAATAGATAAAACTAGATTAGTTGTTTCATTTAGGGAGTACAATTTTAACTCAAGACTAAGATATTGTCTTGACGACCAAAGAAAAGTAAAAAGAAACATCTGGACAGAGCAGTGTTGATAATACCTGCAGCTTAAAGAGGGACTGTCATAGAGCAGATTCTGTCCATCATGATATCCTTAAAAGACACATTAATGTCTACAATAATTCAGAATTCCAGGAGATAGATTTGTAATTCTGTAACGCATCCTTTGAGTTCCTTTCCTGGAAAAGGCAATATTCACATAATTACAATTCTTACGTGTGAACATTATCCACAAAAACATTCAATCTTGTTTCAAGTCAAACCACTGAAACAGCACTGGTAGCTGTAAATTCTGTAAATGATCTGAGACTACTGATGAGAATAGAGTGTCAGCTCTGGTAATTGTGGATACAAGCGCTGCTTTTGGTACTACTGACCATAGCATGCTCTTAAAATGGCTTGGAATCTGGATTGTTTTTTCTGGAACAGTACTGACTTGGTTTTACTACTTGGTTTATTGGACAGGAAGACAGTATTTTAGAAGTCTTGATGACCACGTGTCAAATAGGCATAATATACACTATGGTGTTCCACAGGGCTCCATACTTGGTCCACTTTTATTTTTTTTCTGTATATGCTTCCACAGGGGAGAATAATCTGTGAGCATGGTGTCAATTTTCAAAGCTATGCTGACGATACTGAGTTGTATATATCAGTATATCTATATCTGCACCAGACAATACTGATACTCTACATTCGTTGAAAACATGTCTGTCCAGTATTACAGAATGGATGAACTGCATTTTTATAAAATTAAATGGAGAGAAAACAGAGATTCATCTAATTGGTCTAAATGGTAAACAAGAAAATATTTTAAACAAATTAGGTAATCTGGTTCTACAGATAAAACCAGCAGTGCGAAACTTAGGTGTAATTATTGACTCTGAGCTAACTTTTAAAGCACATGTGGATAGCATAACAAAACTGTTTTTTATCATGTAAGTAATAGTGCAAGAGTGAGACCTTTTGTATCACAAAAGAGTTCTAAGAAGTTGACACGTGTTTGTTTTTTCTCGCCTTGATTATTGTAATGCCCTCCTTGGTTTACTTAAAAAGACAATTGACAGACTTAAGCTTGTGCAAAATTCTGCTGCTATGTGCTTACTAGGACTAAAAAGAGTGAACATCTCACACCTGTATTGGTCACTTTCCCTGGCTTCCTGTCTCTTTCAGAATTCATTTTAAATTTCTTTAACTTGTTTTTAAGGCACTAAAAGGTTACGCACCTCCATACATATCAGAATACCTTATTGAATATACTGTTTGAGATCATCAACTGTTTGCTTATTTAACATTGCTATGGAAAGATGGAGAGGTCAAAGCAGTGGAAAATGAACTTTTTTCATTTGGTATTTTCATAGAATTTGTATTATGTAAAACCTCATTGTTTTTATCCTGCACTTGCAGTTTAATTGTTTCCTTGTTTTTTACTTGTTTTCTACTTTTCATTTTATGTATTTTTTTTCAATATCTTAACTTTTCATATCCTTTAATGTTTAAATTAGGGGAGACGGGACACTCTTCTCTGCTGCAGCCCCACTTTGTGATTTAGGCTGATAAAATGGTTTGTTTATACATAAATATCTTGCCTTGTGTAGCTTTAAGACTATTGGAAAAAAATATAATCACTACAGATAACAGTTATTGTTCAATTATCTAAATTAAGGGGAGCAAACCTGACCTAAATAATAATAATATTGTGATACTTTATTGGTACCCATTGGGTAATTTTCTTTCCGCTTGCCCCCTTCCACAGGCAGGTCAGAGGTCAGGGTCAGTGGTAGAATAGCGCCTCTGGAGATGGTAGTGATTCAGTGTCTTGCTCAAGGATCCTTCAGTAGGGGGATATTTGTTGAAGGGCCGCCGCCCTACTCACTGTGCAATATTATGCTACAACCTCTGCACAACTCTCGCTGTGAGGAGTGGTAGGAACATCTGTAGCGACAGATGGTTTGGGAAACACTGGATTTGATTAAATATTGTTGACTCCATTCCAAGCAAAATGAAATGTAGCAGGGAAATGCAGGGAAAGCGGGTAAAGTGTGTAGATAGTTGGAGCTGTCCTCTCTTCATGGGGTGCACTGGTTGACTTGGGATAGAAACCATACAAGGTACCTGGCACTTTTGGAAGCTCTGAATAGTAACGACATTGGATCCCTAATTGCTCCCAGTTTGGTGGAGAGACCTGACAACTCTGGATCTAGGGTGGAAGGACCTGGAAATTCTGGAATTGTTATGAGGAAGGAACTTGATGTTTCTGCAAATCTGGTGGTGGAATCAGACATCTCTGGATATATATTGGAGAGGAACCTGATGACTGTGGAAATTGAGAGGAGGAGGGATCTGATATCTCTGGAAATTAGGTGGAGGAATTTGGGAACTCTGAGTGATGGGAGGAGGAGAGAGCTGGCTTCTTTGAAGAAAAGGAGGAGGGAAGACCTTACATCTTTGGAAGGAGAAGTGAATGATGGGACAAATTCTGCTGACTTGAGGATGTGTGTAGAAGGTCCTGGCCTCTTAAGTCCTGGCATCTCTAGAAAAGGAAGATCTGTTCTTCTTGGAGTTTGAAGTGGAGAAGCCTTCTGATGTTTATGAGAGGAACAGAGTGATGTATGATCTTCTTGACCTTCACAGCTTCTAATATTATGTTGTTTGTCAGCTTTAGATCTGGGCTTCTTTCTGCATTGGCAAGGAGTTTAGTGTAGTTGTTATTTCAGATGCACATAATCCTTTATATAATAGAAATGAGAGAGTGACAGACATTAGGGATGTGTGCCTATCTTTTGCAGAAACCCATGATGTTGGCAATGATGATATGAGGAACATCCAAACATGGAAATGAAGTAGAAATGAGGATTTTGATTTCAGGATACTTTTCATCTGCTTTGAGCACAACTGCCAAGACTGCATGGTTTAAATCATTGGTCCTCGTGCGTACAACGATATGTTTAGTTTCGTACTCAATTCCTCTTCACATGCTTCAGACTTTCTGAGTCGTGGGACACCATATTTTCTTAATCTCCACCTGGCAGAAGATGCTTAGCGTTTATATATATTCCAGTGAAATCATGCCAAAACCGTCTCAGCCTCTGCAAAATCATCATGCCCATTCATAATATGAGCGTTGGAAGAGCTGTTCTTTGAAATAGGAGTGACACCTGGGCTCCTCAAAGGTAAGGAAAAGAGTGGAGAGGCAGGGCTCATCAGTGGTAGGAGGAAGAGTGGGAGGACAGACGTCATCCCTGGATGGAAAAGGATTGGAGGAGCAGGGCTTCAGTGTGCGGAAGGAGGGAGAGGCTCAGCAGAAGTGAGATGCTACTGCTACTACCACTACTAATAATAATAATCTTTATTTACATAGCGCTTTCAAAACAGTTACAAAGCACTTTATAAAGGAGTAAATAAAAACAAAAGATAAAAGCATTGGTAAAAGCGAAAAACAATGTATGCAAGGCAAGAAGCTTAAAAAGCAAAGCAAGACACATGGAAGTAAAACATAAAAAGAGAGGTCAAGGGCAATTAATAAAAGATCATTACATAAAAGCAAGTCTATAAAAGTGAGTTTTAGGAAGTGATTTAAAGGACAGATTGTTCCACAGTCAGTGAGGCCCAGTCACCTGTTGTATTCAATCAACCATCAGGGACGCACCTGAGGACCTCAGGCTGCGATCCGGCTCATATGGGGTTAAAAGGTCTTTGATATAGTTGGTGCCAGAGCCACTGTGCCATGAAAATGATCAGCAAATTCTTAAAACAGGTAAACAAAGATGTAAAAATTGGGGTGATATTATCTTGCCTTTTGGTTCCAGTAAGAATGCTAGATGCTGCATATTGTTCACGCTGCAGACAACAGAGGGAATTTTAACTGAGACAGGAATACTCTACAGAGTTGCAGAAGTCTAAACAAAAAGAGATAAAAGCACAGATGAGTTTTTCCATATCAGTAAAGGATAGAAATTATTTAATTTTGGAATGATTCCTCAATTGAAAGAAAGAAGACTGCACAGCTCTCTTAATCTTCTCGTCAAAACTTTGCATCAAATATTACCCCTTAGTTTCTTGTTACAGGCTTTACATTGGTGAATAGAGTACTTAACTCATGGTGAATCAGTTTAAAGGAGTCAGGTGGGTTAAAAAGGGCTACTTGGATTCGTTTCATTAAGGTGTTTCATTCATTAAGGGATGTCTGTAAAATCTAGCACTTTACACCTGCAAGGCAATTTATGAGAGTGGCTTAGTATCACAAGATTTTATAGCCATATATAACTGTACCATTAAGATAACAGTAAAAGATTACAGATTAGTTATACTAATATGGAGTATATGACGGACTTCATTGCAAAAGTCTCTATATCCATTTAAGAAAAAATGTTAGCCAATGTTCAATAACCACATCCTCAAAAATACTTCTATTAGTCTTAAGATCTGATACTGTTAACTACATTCCATAATATGCTTTCTTTCATAGCAGCCATGTTGTAAGCGCAGGTGCCATTTTTTTTAAATGGCACATATCTCATTTTGAGATGAAAGTCTTTTTATGTTCTTCTAATACTCGACGTCTCATCTCTCTGCTTAAGCTCTCTCTTGACAGCGGGAAGTATCTCATTAGATTCTTCTTGTCATCTTCCTCAGCAAAAAGACCTTAGAATCGGAGAGTTCTTCAGTTAGGTTGCCATTCATATGATGTGAATCTGTCCTCTCTACTCCTTTAATGAAATCTTAGTTATTCTTCAGCTTGCAGATCCGGTCCAGTAGATGTGAAAACTTTTGCTTGAGAGAGGGGACCGAATTTCTTTCTTTTCCAAGTCTAACTCTGGCAAGTCAGAATTATCCTATAATTGATTGCAGAAAATGTTAGAGTTGACGTGGGGAGAGTATATGTTTTATTGTATTGATGTTTTGTACACTGGTTTAAGTTCTCATTTTCAAGCATAGAAGGTAAAGCCACCTCAGAAGTTCTAAATAATGCTTGAGGTTTATATTAGTCTCCACAAAATGTTTTGAGGCTGATTTTTTTAACATTGGCCCATAACTCCACCATTAAAATTCAGTGCTAAAACAGTTACTAGTCCATCGTTCCTACAAATATAATTTTGTCTAGCATTGCAGCAGGATACTGTACTACAATAGATGTATTAATAATACACAGATATATGCCCGGAGTCTAAATTGTGTGAAAAAAACAACTGATTCAACATATTAATCTTTTCATTCATCAGCATATGATATCTTTTTTTGTTTGTTTTTTTTAGATGATTTTTTATGCATTTTTGCCTTTATATGATAGATACAGTAGAGAGAGGTAGGAAGGATTGGGAGAGAGAGAGAGAGAGAGAAAGAGAGAGAGAGAGAGAGAGAGAGAGAGAGAGAGAGAGAGAGAGGTGACATGCAACAAAGGTCCTAGGCTGGATTTGAACCCAGTGCTTAGCCACTGAGCCACCAGGATGCCCTGTAAAAACTAAGCAGTAGTATATTACAAAATTTCCAATACTGTAAAATCAACTTAAATATTGAGAATGATTAAATAAATCTTTTTTTTAAGTGTTTGGAGTTTACCATGACAAACACTACCTGTCAGATCAGAGTTAGAGAGGTAATTGGTGGGTGGGTGGGTGGGCAGGCGTGGGTCTAGCAAAACAGACTCTTGATTTCCCTGACTTCTTTCCGTTATGCTGTTTGCTGTGCCTTGCTTCTCTTTCAATTGACATGGCACCAACTAGAAAAAACAAGGCCAAGTCATTCTTCTGAGGCACATTTCTTTTGTACACATAAGGTAAAAAAATGCCTTTATGTGCCTTGGCTTTCCTTTTTCAAGTTTCAAGTCCTTTTACCCTTGACTGCAATGAGCCAAACACCTTTTTTTTCGCAGATTTAAATGGTCTGGTGAAGCATAAAGCAAGGACACACAGTGGTAAACTCTCTAAACCTGAGATGACACCAACTTGAGAAGGCCCTGATGTATCATCCATCCATGTACTGCAAATGCCATTTTCTTTCTGTCTTCTTGTTATATAGCTGTGCAGTCAAGTGAGAAGCTTTGGGCAAAGGTCCAGAGTGACTTGATGTTTCACATGGTAAACACAATCAAAGGAATTGACATGTCACCTAGGAGAGCTATGGCTGGCTGTTGTGAGCCTGTCTGTCTAAACTAAGTGTGTGTGGCTCTAGGGGTTAGGGTTAGGGTTAGGGTTGTTGTACTGTGCATTCTTCCAAGGATGTTGGCATGAGCTTTTTAACACAAATGTCTCCCGGACCTTTCCCAGACAGGATTTAAAATTACTATCAGCAGGTTAGGACCATGGTCCTGTCCAAATTGCTTTTTGATACAGGCACAGAACCCTTTGTATAAGAGCAGTTCACTGCATGAGCACTGGGCCTAGATCATCAGTGTATTCGTACAGTAGCCATGGAGGGAAACCATCCGGGTCACTGGTTTTGCTTAAGATTAACTGGAGAGATGTCCAATGCTGAACAATTCTCCCTCACTGACAGGCTTAGGAAGAAGACAGAATGGCAACCTTACTTTTTTCTCTGTATCTGTCTGATCTCCAGGTGCAATGAGGGAAACAACCAATCAGCAGCCTGGAATCCCTCAGAGTCCTCCCACTGCAACAGGCGCAGGATCCTTCCACAGGAAGTGCAGCAGAATGACCTGGAGCGCCCACCCTCCCAGGACCTCCCCCCTCCACCACCCCCTTCTCCTCTGTCTCATCCCCATTCCCTTGCCAAGCTGGAGAAACACCTGCCCCTAGTGACCACCCCTAATGGTCGCACCGACCTGTTGGGGCTGGGGTTGGGCCAGGGACTGGGGCCGGGGCAGGGGGTGTCCGGGCAGGGGGTAACACCAGGACAGCGCCTGGGTCTGGGTCTGGGTCTGGGCGCGGGCGATTGCGGCCCCGGCCTGAGTGTGGGGGTGGGTCGGAACCCACTGGTTCAGGAGCTGTCAGAACTGGAGGGTCAAATCCTCATAATTAAGCAGCAGCTGCAGTCAGCCATGAGGAGGAAGAGGGAGCTGGAACAGTTGCAATCAGCAAACCAACCAGCGAACCAGACTACGCCCAGTCATCCTCCTGCGCACCAGTCTAACCAAGTGAGCCAGTTTGCTCAGTATAACCAGTCCCACCAGCAGACTAACCAACACACCAACACCCTCCCTGAGTTCTGAAGCTTCTGTTTCTGCCTAGAGAAACCTGGTTAAACACGGGACTAGATTCCAAAACCCTCCTCCGGGTTCTGGAACAGGATCCTTTCCCTGAGTTCCGGAGTTAGAACTTTCCCAGAGTTCTGGTTCTGGAAGCGGAATTTTCCCTGGGCTCAGGTGTTGCAGTGTTTCCCCTCCGGAACGCTGGATTGAGATGTTCTCCAGGGGCTAGATCCCGCTCTGTAATTCCAGTAGAACATTTCCTGACCTCTGGAACTAGAAATTTCCCTGGACTAGAGGCTTTGGATGAGAGTGAGCCAGGGACCGTGAACCAAATCCGTTCTGAGACCCTCACTGAGCTTGTCACTTCCATTGAAGAGCTGTGCACACCTTGTCTCTACTTTCCCTAAATCTCTTCCTCTTCTCTTTTCATCTCCCTTTCCCTCTCTTTCTTCACCTCCTTCTCTCCCCTTTCGCTTCCCTTGCTTTTTTTTATTTCACTATCATTCCTTCTCCTCTCCGCTACTTCCTTTGTTCTCTCTCCTCCCTTCCCCCTCAACCTTGTCTCTTCAAGGGCACAGATTTGCTTGCCGCGATGATAAGCTTGATCATAGACATGAAGACTCCTTAGTATTTAAGCTTGACGGGCTAATTCACTTGAGTCTGATGTTGAGACTCATTGAGAGTGTAAATGACCTGATGTTGAACCCAGCCACTTAAACCTTTATATCCTTAGTGTCCTGCTGAAACCTTGTATCTTGAAAAAAAAGAAAGTAAAAATAGCGGGAATTAAGAAAAACTGGTTGATTTTACCATTGATGACCAGTGTTTCTCACCTCTGACAATGGTTTGGCTTGGTCTCAAGATAACTTAATATTTTCTATTGGGTTGTGGAGGGGTGGTCAGGGTGGGATGGCTGTCAATTGTGGTAAAAAAGTAGAAAAATTGAAGATATAATGCTTTGGCGGGACACCTCTATATTCATCAAGAATGGCTGGTTGGCATCTTGTGGTGGATTATAGGACAATACCAAAACCTTATTTTATGGACTTATATATAACTTTCTCCTGCACTTCACCCAGGCACTCCTGGTTTCTCAAAGAAAGCTGCAGTCATCATTTAACTTGTCAGAGTATGAGTTCTGATCTAGAATCCCTTGTGTTTCTTCTTCATAATGATTGAAAGTTAATGGCATAAATTACTTGGGAACTGAAGTAGTAATAAGGTATACAAGAGATAAAGCCAAAAGTCTTCAGGTTTTTCAGTCAGGGACCCAAATGAGAAACTTAGTCACTCACCCTACCCAGCCTCTTGAAAACATACTGGTGCTCTTGTAATATGGGACACAACAACAAAAGGGCCACAATTAATTTTGGGTACAAACCCACTGTTCAACAAAACAGGAAAAAGAAAATGTAAACATGAACGTAGATCTCTAATCGTACTCTGAGATGTTATGTGAATAAGGACGTTCTCAACCGACCACTCTGAACTGGTCCTGCTGTGATGATGCGAGACCTGTTCTGTTTGGGTTTGGATGTGTTCCGTTATTAAAAATTACCTCTCTTGTTTGAACTTGATGTCATTGAAAAAGTTTTTCTTTTCATCAAAAAGAAGTCATAGGTGTCCTGTGCATAGCTATACCTAATTGCTAGCAAAAGCAGACCGCAGTAATTATACTTGTTGTGCATAGTTGGACCACAGTTTAGGTTATTTATTTTAATTAGTGTGCCTCCATGAACTTCACACTCTAAGGGATGAAACTGTTCAACTCTGTTATTTTCACAACCTTAATTTGTTTTATTTGTGGCAACAAAGTGGCTGACTAATGGCTCCAATGATTGTGATACCAGTGGTCTTGTGTAAGCAAAAATGCAAATTTCACTCTGACTGTTAAAGGTGGGGTGAACTTTACATTCAAAAAGCCTGCCAGAAAGGATTTCCTTAGAGAGAGCGGGGATTAGTCAGTCCAACAGACTATCATACAATTTTTGGACAATCTCAAGGATTTGAGGGATTTGCTTCCACTGATAGGTAACAAGTTTCCAACCCTTTGTGAGAGAGAAAATCTGGAGACGAGTCTATGACACCAGAGGAACAGGCCAGCAATCGTTGGCATGCAGGGCAAAGCAATCAAGCTGTACGTATTACGTATTATTTTGGTGGAATATTTTCTCAAGGTGGCCGTGGAGCTTCACCTGAAGTCACTCCATTGTAGTTTAAAACCCCCCTGCAGCTGTATACATAACCAACCCACTCAGAGAGCTTTGCTGCCTACCCTAAAATGTTGTTGTTGCACTATTCTTCACTCATATTGCTACGGGACAGCAATTTGGACAGTGCAGGCAGGCACAGAACAGCCAAGGAGGACACTTTATAAACACACAACACAGTCAGATATGCACATACACACAAGTATGCACACATGCGCGCACACACACACACACACATACCCATACAAACAGCCCCTATCTATTTAGACAGTGTGTCTGCAGGGTAAGCGCAGGCTGTCACAGCTGAAATGAATACCTGACAGAGCAGAAGAGCTAGTACACTGACTGAGCAGTCAGCTTTCTTTGTGTCTGTGTGTGTGTATGTATTGCCAAGTGGGTGACATAAACATCAGTGACGTCCATGTGGTTGTAACAGGATGAATCAACAGAGAAACCGAGTAATAGCCTACTTCTAGCATGTTTATGCTCATTCGAATCACTTGTCTGGCAAACTTGTGCAAGGTTGGACAGAGGTGTGGTGTGAGGAGTAACAGGCTGGATGTGACACTGGGTACATAAGACCGCAAGAAAGCCATATTCGTGTAGACTTTTTTGGGGCTTGTCCGACTGTGGGCTCCATGAAACATCACAGTTTTCCCCTCACTTGCTCTAGGAGAACACACAAGAGGATAATTTCATCACAGGAACCAGAAAGGTATGACACATGACACATTCTCTTTCCTATCCAGCAGTTAAACGGCCCACCTAGACACCTTTCTGACCACCTTAATAAAAATGGGCAGTATCTTGTGTATTTTGTACCTTTTGCTTGTGTAAGTTCACAGAATGAATTTCAGCTGTGTTTGTCCTTGAGTTGGGCTCCTGAATGGGTTCAAATCGACATGCGCTGGTTGCTAAAGGTATAGCTGTATGCTCTTCGCGGCACTCCTTACAGCAAAATGCACCTGTATTCATCATTTAACTTGTCACGATGAATATGAATATTTGGATGTGTTCTGTTATTAAAAAAAATACCTCTCTTGTTTGAACTTGACTTCAGCGAAACGTCTTTCTTTCTCATAGGTGTTTCTCATAGGTGTCCTAGGTGGTAATAGTGACACCTACGGCTCTAAACAACAGGGGAAACAGTATCTCCAACTCCCAATTCTCTTTGATGAAATTCTCCTCTTCTGCTCTTCTCCTGGCGCTTTTTACTTTTAGCTCAAGTATTGCACTTGATTACATTTTAACATATTCATATATGCACTTCTCCCAGTGAGCGCGGCACATAATGAAAACCAGAAGTAAATATGTTTTTGCTACTGACTATTTAATTTGTGGACAAACCAAGAAAAAAATATATGCAGCATTTCAAATGAAACACTTTTTGTTTTGTTTTTTTTTTGTAAAGAAAAAGACGATCATAGTCACAATGATAATTATAAGAGTATAATACAAATCATGAATATCTATAAAACATCTTGACTTCTCTCTTCATGCTGGGCGTTTCGTCCAATAGGAAATGGAGTCACAACATCGCATCACAATCCACTGGTGGGTTGAGGAGCGGGAGGAGGAGGGGGGTTCAAGGAGGAAAAGTGAAGCAGGAGTCATTGGCGTGGTTTCTGTTGCTAGCCAGGCCATAATTATGTCATTCAGTATCCCTTTAAACAGCATTTCTGTGATTTTTTTTTTTTTTCTCCCACATTATAAAGACATTATTTTCCACTGGGACTGTAGTTTCAAATAAACAGTAAAACCAGACGGGTTAAGTCTTCAGTTAGACCCGGCACAGGCTAGCCCCACTTGACCTTTCCGCAGAGAAATGCCCATTAACATCACAGGGAATCAGGAAATTGGGGTGAAATACACTCTCAGTGAGAATTTCCACCCATCACATTTCCATACAACGTGGCTGATAAGATGGCACTCTGCCGTCGCCAAACCCCATTTTCTGACTCTGATGATGATGATGTCCCTGACTCTTCCTTATCATTTCCTCCAAAGGGCAAAGGGGTTTGTCCTCCAAAACACCTAAACTGATACCAAAACATATCCAGGTTTACAGCAGGCAAACAGGTCCAAATGGATCGTAATAATCATACAGATTAACAAAAAATCTTTACAAAATACGACCTGACACGGTCAGTTAATGTACAGAAAATGAGAATAAAAAGAAGGATCAAGTCTTTTTCTTCTGTACAAATGACAAACATCACAGAACAACAACATCAATACTTTTCTATAGTAGCTTTTCAGACTGAGGGAACAGATGTGGTGATCAAACAGGCAAGTCACCTGACAGGATGTGATGCAAAACAGTGTGAGTCAGCTGACAGGAAGTGTGCAGATGTAACACCGTCAGGATAGGCTACAGCACTCGCTCATACAAAATGTACAAAACACCGTCCTCTAACTACAAACATCACACCTTGGAGGAAAAAAAGTCCCATGTTTCAAATGGTTTCAAATGTCTGAAAAACAATCTGTGCTTAAGTTTGCCTTGTGTTTCTGTTTTTTTAAAGACTGATGCGATCCAGGTGCCTTGGCAGGTTGTATTGAGCATAGCCCAACGAGTTGAAAACCATTACAAACATGGTGTGTTTTGGCCCCCAGGTGAATTAGACAGATACATCAGGAGTGTGTTGGTTAAGCATTCGGAGCCACGCCGCACTGCGATCTCGTCATTGTGTCTGGAAGTGCTGTGGAGACGCAAACGTGACCCGGTGCTGCCCCCTTAGTCATGTGACCTCCGTCATTGACGCCGAGTGGTTCTGAAAAGAGAGGTGGAGGGAGGGATGGAGGCGGAGGTGGAAAGATTGAGAGAGAGAGAGAGAGAGAGAGAGAATTTAAAACAAAAAAACAGAGACAAGAGAGAGAAAAATGGAAGGGGACAGGAGAGTGAAAAAACATGAAAATGGAAAGAAGAGGTAGAAGAAATCTTTGTCAACCAGTGTTAGGATTGCTTTATGTAAGGTTGGGTGTGTGTGTGTGTGTGTGTGTGTGTGCGTACCAGTTAAACTGGAAGGGAAAATGTACAGTCAAGGTTAAGATTTGAATGGACAGACATTTTCTCTGTGTGCTCTTGATTGAAAGAAGCAATGTGTGTGTGAGAGATAACAAAGAGACAAGGAAAGAAAAAGACTTTGGCTCAGGTCTTCTGTCTTTCTTCTCTTCTCTCTCTCTCTCTCTCTCTCTCTCTCTCTCTACCTCCCACGCAGTATTGATTATTGATCCCACAACTCTCATCAAGTGTGAGACAAAGTGCCGAGATGCCGTCTGTAAATTCCTGTTAGTCTAACCTTTTACTTTTCCTCTCTCTGTGATTCGTGAGACTCACTGAGAGAGTGAGAGAGAGAGAGAGAGAGAGAGAGAGAGAGTGTGTGTGTGTGTGTGTGTGTGTATGTGTGTGTGTGTGTGTGTGTGTGTGTGTGTGTGTGTGTTTGAGGGGGGGGTTCCTACATGGCAGCATGGATGTATGTCCTTTTGAACGTGTGTGTCATTATTTCTGTGTTTAGATAGAAAGAAAGAAAGAAAGAAAGAAAGAGAGAAAGAGAAAGAAACAAGAAAGAAAGAAAGACAAAGAAAGAAAGGAAGAAAGAAAGAAAGAAAGAAAGAAAGAGAAAGAAAGACAGAAATAACTTAATTCATGTTTCTTTTGCACATTTAAAGCTGCACTAGGCAACTTCACATGCTGGCAGCTCCAAATGGAACAGAGAGGAAAATGTTTGAAAAATCTGAACTTCAATACCCAGAAATCCTGTGCAGTGAGGTCAGTATTTTCAATTCTTCTTATCGATCTGATTCTTTATCAATTCCCTTATTGATTCCTACTCTATACATTTTCAGGGGTAAAAGACTACATACAGCTTTACTGGAGTTAACTTTGTTTTATTACTCAAGACAGACATTGCTGTGTAGAGTTACTTTTGTCTGAGAAGTAAACAGCTAAGAGACATCTGGCATGACGCCTTACTTCAGAGAACACAATACAAGTAATTGGAGGTCAACATCACTGAACAAAAACAAAATATTTACCACTGTATTTATCGCTTTATTGGGTCGTTCAAACGCACTCTGCTCTTAAATACAATATTTCTGACGGCATTTGAAGGCAGCATCTGCTTGCTGCCGTAGTGACGGTTGCCGCGGTGCAGAACAAGTGCGGAAAATCTAGGAAATAATGAGGTAAATATTGGACTTTTGGACCCACAGTGCAATCATTCAGGACACTTAGCATGGATTATTCTGCAGAGCTGTTCGGAGGAATTTTGTGGCCTTTTTATTTGCTGTTTTTGGAACTCTAAAGAAACGGTCTCCAGCAACTTCTGTTGTTTTGAAAAAGGTCGTCAAGGAGCTGCTAGAAAACTAGCTGTGTGTTATATGGACATACAAAGTTCACTGGTGTTTCCACTGACATGAGGGTGAGTCGTCAAATTAGGTTATTGTTTGCCACTGACAGCAAACCGAAAAGAGTCGAAAAGGTTGTTGCACAGCTATTTGAGAACCGTCCAGCTGTTCAACATTCTTAATGATCAATTAGAGGAATCGTTAGTGCTGCTGCTTATTGATTCCGGTGAATTTGGCAATTTGGAACCGAGACTAAATTGGAGCCGGTTCTTGATACCCAGCCATACCGGCCGGTCTGTGATGCTTTATACCAAAGAAACCAAAGAGACGAGAGAGGAGAAGATCTAACGTTGGTGAGTCCAGCTTTCTCTGGACGGAGCGCTGCTCACTGCTGTTTAGGAGACAGTTTGGATTTCACTCTCAAGTCTGGATTCATCTCTTCCTGTTTAGGAGACAGTTTGGATTTCACTCTCAAGTCTGGATTCATCTCTTCCTGTGAGGAGGAGAGACCGAACCTGACAGCAGAGGTTCATTTGGTAAAATGAGGTGAATCTGCAGCGTCTCAATCAGTGAGAATGGGACGCTCTTCTATGTTGCAGCCCCACTTTGTGATTTAGACAGGTGTATTTTTAGATAAAAATCCTGCCTATTGCAGCTTTAAGCTACTGATAATATGAACAACTAGAAATACTAGAGCAACTGACAGCAAAAGCTGGATAGATTTCATGCTGATACATAAACATAGTAGCAGCAACACTTCAGACTTTTAAACCTATAAGTGCCCCCAGGCAGACTGGCAGCTGAACAGCCGTACACACACATCCACACACACACACATCCACACACACACACGCACGGCTAAGCCTCAACTTTTTCTTACTCAGTTTTACTCAATCAGGCATTTCCTAGCATTCATCCCGCTGTCAGCTCGGCCATGTCGGGAACAAAACTGCTCCAGAGCGAGGAGGGATCATGGTGGAGCATGATGTTAAAGCTTTAAATCCAGAACGTGGCCCTTGATATGAGACACGAGGCTTAACAGCAGGTCAGAGGAGAGATTTTGGAATCTCTTAGGGAGGAATAGGAAGCATTAAGATGATGAATAGACGATTATTTAGAAGACAATGGCAGCTTTTTGATTGGGGGCTGCAGAAATTACTTTAAGACCAACAGATTTCTGATTTCTGGGTCAGTGGGCAAAAACAAATAATGCTCACATAGGTTCATGTGTACTGACCTGATCTATACAAATTAAACTTATTAAATGTATTTTATTAATTTAAGCAATATAAGCACAATATAAACACCTAATTTTACACATATTATGACTGTAATATTTGATATGAACAGTGTAAGAGTATCTGAGGGAGGATTTCACTTGGAGGGAGCTCTGTCTATAGAGGAGGGAAGATAATGTGCATCTTAAGAGTTTGGGGGTTCAGGGGTTCCAGGTTAGGTGTTGGGGGGGTTTTGGGGTACCTGTGCACTGAGGGTCTCCAGGGGGCTCTCCACACGGGGGAACGTCATCAGAGGCAGACCGCGGTAGTCTTCGGTCTTCTGTTTAGCCGCCGCACTGTGGACGCCTTTGAAGTTGTTCACGACACATATACCCTGGAAAGTAACACAACAGGGAGACGTTAACATCAGGGTGGCAGGTCGGCCTCGAGATACACAGGCTGACTACTGACTAAACCGTTACTGTTTTGATCTTTGACTGTGATTGGACGCTGGCTGAACTGCCCATGAATCCCAAATTGGTTTATAGTCGCGTTGCATATAGGAGGATATGTGCAGAGTCGGAAAGTAACTAAGTACATCTACTCAAGTACTGTACTTCAGTACAATTTTGAGGTACAGGCACTTTACTTGAGTATTTCCATGTTGTGAGACTTTCTACTTTTCCTCCACTACATTTATCTGCCGGCTGGAGTTACTAGTTACTTTGCAGAATAAGGTTTTACATGCAAAACATACGATAAGCTCATAAAATATGTTGCATTGTTAGAGTTTAAACTCCCCAACAGTGTATGGAGCAGTTAGACCGACAACATTAAAATACTTCTGACAGGTTAATGCTTCAATAATTTAACACTCTGAAAGAATGAGGACTTTTAATTTTGATACTTAAAAACATTTTACTGCTAATACTTCTATATTTTTACTTAAATGTACTTTTAATGAAGTATTTTTCCATTATGGTATGGCTACCTTTACTTAAATTAAGGATTATGAGTACTTTTTCCACCACTGGATATGTGTGTGTGTGTGTGTGTGTGTGTGTGTGTGTGTGTGTGTGTGTGTGTGTGTGTGTGTGTGTGTTTGTGTCCAGGAGAGCTACTGTATGCTTTCAACTGCCTATTACTTGACAGAGTAGTTTCTTCTTCACAATGCCAATGCATTTTCTGCGGATACGCATCCATGTAACATGAGTATAATACCATTGTAAAAAGGGAATTCAGCTGAATTTCTGCATTCAAATGTATTTTCTTATGTCTTCACTCACTTTGGATTAATGAACATTCACTGCTGTCCCTTATACCTAGAAATAAGAAAGATCAATTTGCCCGCTAAGCTGCAATGTCACTCCGGTATAAAGCTGCACTGAGAATGGCTTCAGGGCACCCAGGGGGATTTTTTGGGGAGATACGGCTATATTTTCTGGTTCTGAGCAGTTATCGCTATAATATAAAGTTTATGTGGATGTAAAAGCTCAATCAAACATTGTGTGAGTCCACAAAAGTCAGTCATCAATTAACAGTCAGTGGAGATGCTCCAGGCTGTACATCTTCGTGGCATGGTGCCGCGCCTGGCAGACACACTGCACCGCTGCTCTGTTTCTTCATTTACATTTCTGTTAATATTCTTGTTACTTGTGAATTAAGTTTTTTTCCATTAGTCGAGATTTGTCAGCGTTCGAGCATTAGGGACCCCGCCACGCCTGCCGCCTGCTTTAACCCCGCATTCCTGAACTCTTCCAAGGACTTTCTAATGAGACGAGATGGGGGGGGGATTCGTCCCCGGAGCCCGCCGTGCCCCGAGGCAGAAGCGGAGGAGGAAATGTGCTGCAGCGATTCACTGCTGGAGGAGGCCAAAGGTTTCTGTGTGGATTTTGCTTCTCCAGCGCTCGCTCCCTGACCAACAACATGACTGAATCACAGCTGCTGAACCAGGAGCTAACAACGACTTCTCCACCATCACGGTTTTTTATGTTTTTTTCTTTTCTGGGAAACAACTACCAGCTGATTTGGGCAGACTGCAGTACAGAACTCAAGGACAAATCACAAAGAGAAAATTAGCAATTTGCTGCTCATATGTGATTTTTTTGGATGACTGTTCTTATGTGCTCTGGGATGTACCTACGACTCTCCCGCTTGATTTCGAACACATTTCAGTTACAGTATGAGCCTTGAAGCGTCTCCCCAAACACCAATCAAGCCGGCTACTTGTCTTTCTTTCCATTGTTGTGTCTCGTTGTCCTCCATGCTGACGGTGGCTCAGCCGAGCCGCCGCGGACGCTAAAATGGTTCTACTGCCTCGGGCGAATGGCGTAAGATTTCCTTGTTGCCATGGCAACGCTGACAAATTTCGATTGCATCGTCGCATGTAGGTCGCATGACTTGGGATCTGATCTTGTAGCATATATCCACATGGTCCAGATGGGAGTTGAGAAAACGTGACTCCATGCAGCTTTTTGTGGTTCACACTAATTAGAAAACATCAGATCTGTGTCACATGTGACGGGAAAAATCTGAATCGGTTTCAGCTGTAGCGTGAATGTAGCCTATAAATGTGTCATTTATAGGCTAGGTTTACTTTGTAAACCTGGAATTAAGAGATTAAGGGCACCTTCTCACCTAATAGTTTTTAGGACACCGCTGAACATGAACTGCATTACAATATTTACCACCTGGATGTCACAGATGCAGGTGATAAATAATGTATTGATACATATGTTCCAAATAAGATGCACAGCCATCTGACGCTGATATCAGTGAAGAAGGATGCAGCGTTATCATGAGCTGTAAACAACTGCTTTACAACGAAGATGAGAGAGGTGCAGGCTAAAGCTTGTACGCAGTTTGACAACTGAGGAGATGAAAAATGTACTGTACACTGTTCCTGACAACAACAAATCATGTACAGTAAGCCCTCGACATGCAACGTTTTGTCTGAATGGTTCTCTCACTTAAAGCGATCCACTCCAGGTTCAGTTGGAAGCGTTTCGAATCCGGCTCTCTCAGGCGGGCCGGGAAGCGGCTGGTTGGTCCGCAACAGAGTTCGGTTAGGCCGCTCTCACCTGCCCAAGCGAAAAGCACCAGGAGGGCAAACACTCCAGAGTTTGATTCAGCTGCTCCAAACACAGCAGGTGTGACAGCGCCCTTAGTCTGCAAGACGTTTTAGATGCCGAGGGAATTTGCTTCACCCACAGTTGCTCCGGGCAAATCTGACAATGGACGAGGCGGTCAACACGGACCTACACTTTGCCTTGGATCACGTGGTCATCTCTGTCTCCAATGTTAGGATCCTGTTTGTTCACTTCTGCTCCGTGTTCACACCATTATCCTGGATTTGCTCCATGACCGACTGCTTAACATTGCTCACTCAATGGTGGTGGTGATGCTGGTGGAGCTCTGACCTCTTGAAAGATTGAAGGCAGTTACGCCTGAACTACACAGCATCCTTAACGTTTCTGTATCCAAACTTGTTGTGGCCCAGCTTCAGCACTTTAAGGCATTTTAAGCTGCTACACCAGGTCCGTTCTTGTTCCGCTGCAGTCTGCTGGTTGTGTTGAGCTTATCTACATCTTGAACACAATGAACACAATTATCTAGTTTGTAAGATGTATAGTGAGGAACATTAATGTACCATATAGGAGTATTTATGTCACTTTTTTGAGAGTTTAGGTGTACTATTGCCAGCTATCCACGGATAACCTCATCTCCAGCATTTATTTAACAGACATTGGTTCATGTATCCTCTCTAACTGACATGGTGATAAATGACTACAGTAAGCAAAATCTTGGCATTTCTATACATTTATATGGTTATTAAATACGGAACAGACGGATGCGTAGTCCGTCAGAAATAGAAGCCTTGCGTATCTTCAGAGTTGCAGGTCTGAACAGAAATGCATCCGGTGAAGTTAAGCCGGTAGTGTTGGTGGGACCGCTCCCAGCAGACCTCTCTGTGAGCACAGGTGTACCACAGGGATTTGTGCTCTACCCGTTTTCTACTCTCTGTGCACCAATGAATGCACCTCCAGGTAGCCGTCCATCAAACTGCCTAAGTTTGCAGATGACATGACCTTGGCGGGTCTCATCCCCACCCACCAGCCCGTCTGTAGGGGCGAGGCAGCCCACCTCACTTCATGGTTTGCTGATAATAACCCGGAGCTGAGCACCTTCAAAACTGCTGAGATGAGGCTCGACTTTCGAAGGAACCCGCTTGTTCATATTTCCCTGGAGATCATTGACTCAATTGTATGTCAATTTTTATAGACCAATCATTGAAAGCTTATATCCTTTATTACAGAGAGGGGTACGGCCGCTCCTCCTCCTCCTCCTCCTGCTCCTGCTCCAAGGACACGCTCCTGCATGTTGTCCACACTATGGATCGTTGGCTTTTAGCTGTCCTCCGTCAGTGAAGCGCACGACACCAAGGTGAAGAGAAGGGCAGGAATGACGGCCGCTAACTCTGCCAGGCAAACATCTGTCCCAGCAACTTTCCTCTGAGAGGCAGCAAGCATCCATTAACACCAAAACCACCAGTCACCTCAACAGCTGCTGCAGACCTAGCGAACTTGCTTCTATCTGGAATCTCACTGCTGTCACTATTTATTGCCATACAATTTGTTAATATGCAGGTGGGTTTTGCCTCAATCATCGTGCATCACTACACTATCAGTACAAGCAGTGTTATTCAGTCCAGGCCTATGACCATGTTTAACACACTGGGATAATTTCATGCATCTCAATATGTTCAGCATAACTTCGTCTTGGTACACTACTGTACCATTTATCAATAATGTACTCAGTATACCATACTGTATGTCATACAGCTATAAAAAAATAAAATAATAATACTATAGTGCAGAATAAGGTGCTAGTAAGGGGTTTGTAATGACTAATAATGAACAAATACACTACTAATCAGCATGTTAATAAGCAACTGGAAAACCTGCAATTTGACATTTTATTTTCTTTGCACATTTTATATTTTAATTCAATGGTTCAATAATGTTTGTTTGGTTTCTTTTTCTGCAAATTAATGCTTAAAGGCAGTAATCGAGTCTCTCCTGCTAGTGAACAGTGGGGTGGGTCACCCTGCCTTCAGCATCTGCTAACTCCAAATAAATTGATTTGTACTAGTTTCAGTGGAGAGTTTTATGGTCTAAAGACTGTTTCAGAGGCTTTTTGCACCTTGCCGAGAATAAAATTCTGGTGGAAACACTGAATAATTGTAATTATGTGGCATGAAAATGGACAAATCGAAATACTTTGAATGTTGGCACAAAATATCTATAAATATCTGTATCGCTATTGGCCTTCAAAAACCTGTATCAGTCAAATCCTAGTCCTGTTTGAGCTGCATATGAGGTCCAGTTGTCCTGTGGCAGGTGTGTTCGTATGTAGTGTGAATCTCTGTAAGTCGTAAATCCCCATGCATTTACTGCGGAAAGAGTTACTGATATTCACAAACTGGACTGTGCTTCATCACAACATATAACCTGAGGCATTTCCCTGTGAATACATATAAACACCTTTCATTTAAAGATTCAAACAAAAGACTGAAAAAAAAACCCATCTCTGCCTTCCTCTTTTCCTCAGTCTTCCCTCCCTGTCTCCTCTCCTCTCCTCTCTTTTATACCCTATCCTGCCTCGATGCTTCGGGCCCAGCAGCAATTACATGTAATAAAGCCTCTGAGACCGTTAAATAAATCTTTTTTGATTTGTGGAAGATCCCCCGCACCTTCCTTCCTTCTCAGCGGGCTTTCCGCTGCAGCCCAGCAACAAGTGAAGGTTTCAGCTGTAATCGCAACCCCCACATTTAAAAGCTCAGCATCAAATCGGCTGTTTTTCAAAGCCATTTTAATTTTCAGTGGAAGCCAGCCCCTCAGGGTTAAAGCTGTTTGAAAACAAGTCACATGAGGCTGGGGAGAGTCCTGTTCTTGATTTTACATTAAAGTCTGCAGGACAGGGAAATTTCTGCTTAGATGGAGAAGTCCAGACTGCCCAGTTTATCTCCTTGTTATACCGTTGATTCTAGCAGATAGATAACAAGATTCCTCTCCTTCCTCTCCTCAGGACCACAACTGAGCAGGACCAGAATTAATCAGATCGCTGGTTCACTCACCTTTCTAATTTGCATCCTCTCCTCTCCCCAAAAAAACAAAATTAAATCAAACCACTAATTAAAACTAGTGTTCCTATCTCCTTTTCTCTTTTTCGTTCCCTCCTCTATTCACCCTACCGATAAATCCAGACGCCACCTCAGCATTTTCTCTCCTTTCTTCTCTTTCCCCTCATTCCTCCGATACTTCCCCAACCTTATCCCTCTATCCTGCCTCACCTGCGTCTGAACCTCCTGTGAGCCCGGTATAAACCTTGCCACATCCTCTCTCTCATCCCCTCCTCTATCACCTCTTCATCCTCTACTCTTTTGTTTTTATCTCCTTTCCCAAATTAGAGCTTAACATTCATGTGCAAACCCAGTGGGAAGCGATACACCCGACTGAACCTGGTACGCAGCAAAAAAAAACAATCATAAAAATCAACACTATGCCAGTGTTTATATAAGTCTAGAGTTAATTTAACACTTTTAGATAATTATGAACAGCTGCCTGAGAGCCATATCAGCTCTGTAAGTGGACAAATAACTCTCCAATCAACACTTGTCAACTCAAAATAATTGTCACCAAAAAATCTACGCATAAGAACACTGGAAAATCTGCTGTGTACATGACTTTGAGGCTGATTACAGAAAACAAATTGGCGTCATGACTGACTTTCAAGATTGGACCGAATCCACGCTACAGGCTCTGGCTGAATTCCTCACTTAATTGCTCGTGTTTGGGTCACTTCAAAAATAATGTTGAAAAATACTGTTATTAGTACTTATTAGGTATAAAATAATGAGTCATTTTGAAGTTTTTGGGGTTCAGGTTGGGCTGAGTGCAGAATATTCAGACAGGAACCAACTAATCACTTTCTCTCTTCTCTCCTCTCCTTCATCCCTCCCTCCCACTCCTCCCCAAACCTCCTCTCCTCCCTCCTCCTCACCAGAAACAGAGCAACGGCCGATCCCAGTATAAATCCAGCCACCACGTCCGAACAGTGGTTCCGGTACTCGGAGACCCGGTTGAGGCCGGTGAGGAAGGCCGAACAGAGCGTGCCCAGACAGAGCACGGGCTTGGCCAGGCGGCTGGACTTGGTCTTGATGGTGCTGGTGATGTACATCTGGAAAAAAGGAGGACAGAGGGGAGATTAGATTAGATCAGAGACTTTGAAAAGGGCAAGATGACTCTCTACGCTTTCCTGTGTCCCACGGGTGTCCCTCATTCCTGTGTCCCTCATTCACATCAACTGGAGGTGTAGAGTTTTTGTTATAATACACAGTAGCTGGTCCCACCACACCTCGCTCCCCATAGAAATCGAGTAAGAGCAAGTAGTTTACCATTCCCTGACAGCGGAAATGGGTTCTGTCCATTTTATAACTAAACTAAAGGGCTGAGAAAAGATTTCGGAAACTTACATCATATAAATCACAGGTGTGTTTCACAAAGAGCATGGAAGATTACAAGGAGGATCTAATGAGGGAACCTGCTACTGTGAAGAGAGAGTTTGAGCAGACCATCAGCTTTTTAAAACATATACTCTGTCTTATGTCTGATCTCACTTCTGCTGAGCCTCTCTCTCCTTCCACACTCACTGAAGAGCTGAACTCCTCCAATCCTCCCTCACTACAATGTCTGTCCATCTACTCATAGGTCCTACTAACCCTACCTGCCCCTCTGCTCTTTAAATTTGGTGATTTTGGATCTATATATAATTTGTCTCTTACCTGTAGTACTTGGATCAACAGAGTATACTGGCTCCAGATGCAGCTATTTGAGATATTTTGACAAACGCCATTTGGACTCATTGTTAGCAGCAAGAGGCAACAGAGCTCGCTGTTTCAACAGAGAGCTGACTGTGGAGCCAATATTGTCTGCAGGTCCAAGTACTACAGTTATGTAAAAGACAAATTATATACGGGTCCAAAATCACCAAACTCATCCTTTAAGCAGCTGAGCTCAACAGCAGCTCTTCAAATTCTCATCTTATTAATGGCCGTGTAGACTGAGCCAAGATTAACAGAAATTTGCAGATTCCAGTGGTAATAATATAGGCTGGTATAAGCTAAGAGTCTTTTGCCAAGTCTTCATATTAACAAAATATGGCATACCATAACTCAGAGTGTCTATAAATCTCTACAGATAAACTGAGAAGAGCCAAACATATCATCATGACAGGACTAATGATTTAGCCTCTTCCCCCCTGCCAGTCCTGCCGGTGGGTCATTACAAACGCATGTTGCGCGGCCAAGCTTTGTTAAAACCTACAGAACTTTATTTTAAATTCTAGTCAAAATCCCAAGGTTTCTAAAGATACCAAATATGTCATGATGAATTACAGGGAAATGTATATAAAATGACGCAAAAGACAGCTAGATTTTTTCCATTTGATGTGATGGTGCAGCTATAAAAATGGCATCTTAGGTTTGAATATTTCTCACAATATAAGCAGCTATAGTAGCTTCAGTGGAGCATTGAAGTGAGCAGATACAAAATATGTATGTGACATTGTCATATATGTTAAAAAAAAAAAAAAAAAGTATTTTAAACTACTTAAGGGGAAATTTAAGGGGAAAGTCAGTGTGCAAGGGGTTAAAGCATAGGAAAGGACTTGTGGCCCCTGCAGTGTTTGCAGCTGTGCTGTCCTGAACCAAGAATCACCATTTCTACTTTGCTTCCACGTCTTGATGTTCCTCTTCTCATCATCATGGGGAGAGGAGAGGATGCAACAACACTGATTTGAGCAAACAATATGGACCTAATGTGTCCACGGTCTGCAGTCAAATGAAGAAAGTTCAACTGAATGGAGAAGCACTGAACTTATCAAGCCTCTGAGAATCCCAGACCTTAAGAGTGAGGTTGGAAAGCTATATAACATTTGGAAGGTCACCATTGACTTCTCATAGAGAGCAGAAAGCTTCTCCACTTCCATCTCTTCAACTTTGGGGGCAGTGGTGGCCTAAAGGTTAGAGAAGCGAGCTTGTGACCGGAAGGTCGTCGGTTCAATCCCCCGGACCGGCAGGATAAATCTAGGTGGGGAAAGTGAAAAGCAGCGCTTGCCCCTCCCTCATTACCACCACTGAGGTGCCCTTGAGCAAGGCCCTTAACCCCAACCGCTCCAGTGGAGCTGCTCAGTGGCCAGCAGATTAGACTGTGGTTGTACTGATCAGCTTCCAGGTGTGAATGTGTGTGAATGTGATCAGGGCGTTCCTGAAAAAGAGAGTATTGCTCTCAGTGAAACTCCCCTGAATAAATAAAGGTTAAAAAAAAAAAAAAAAAAAAATCTCCAAGAAGATGGAGATCCTCCGCTTCTACAGATACCAGTACTGGCAAGCCAGGACCCTTCTACATGCTTCTCATGCTTACAAGAGAAATCAGTGGCAATCTTCACATCCCTCAAAGAGAAATGAAGGCCCCTTTGTGTTCCCCATTTAGAAACGCCTAGATTCCCCCCTATCCTCCTTCCAGAGACGTCAGCAATCCTCTCCTCCTTTCCTGAAGGAAGCCAGTCAGAGCTCCTTCATTCCTCCACCCAATTTCCAGAGACGCCAGGACCTTCCCCTGACTTACATGTAATATTCCTCCACACTTTAGTCCAGAAATAGCAGTTCCAGAGTTTCCAGGTTCCTCCGTCCAAGATCCAGAGGCGCCAGGTCCCTCCACCAAAATTTTTCAGAGCAATCAGGCATTCCTTCCTATTCAGAGCCTCCAAAAATCCAGATCCAGTGTACCACTCCTTTGCCTTGAGTATGGGAATGATTCAATTCAGAAACGACAGCTCTCTACCTAACCCAAGTATACCGCATATCCTCCCTGTGTTGCCGCATCTCACTACATTGCATACATCCCATACATTAAAATCAACAATATTTAATTCCCAAATTGTATCTACAGATGTTCCCCACATCTCCTAACAGATATTTACAGAGGTTGCAGCAGTGTTGCATAATTAGACATGCAAGCAGGCTGTCTAACATCCATAGCTTTGGAGAAATAAAGGATTTGCATCAGCTGCTCCTCTGCTGGCGCATGACGAGACCATCTAGCTCGCACCACAGTAGATTTAGCATCAAATGTAATTTCCTCAAAATTGTATTAAGTCCAATGTGGCCTCCGAACTGCTGAGTGGGCCGGAACAGAGCCAGCAGTGTCAACCGTCCATTTGGCTTCAACAGAACTGTAATTAAGTGCTCAAACACAATCCTGATTGTTTTAATGTTATGTTGTTGGATCACACTTTCATTTGCGGTGATTTGATTTCTATGTATAGCCTTACTTTCCTGTGATATCAGAGATACGGTTGAAATAAATTCATTTAATCATTCATTTAAATTAATTTCACTGCCTTAATGAACCCACTCTGTGCAATATCTCTTGCTGTCAGAAACTCACTGGCCATGGGGTTGGTGTCACTATAATTCATAGGAATAACTTTAGGTGTATATTGTAAAATGTCTTCTAAATCTTCTTCTAAACCTCAAAATGAAATCACACAGTCTGTAAAAGGACAGATCTGTTAGCTCAGTCACTCACTTGAGTTTGTGATAACTTTCGGCTTAACTTTGAACAGTCTAGAAACAAAAGATCTATTTGTCTCTGATTATTCTGGTATTGTTTTTTCCTTGTTTTGTTCCCACCAAGATGTAAACCAATTGCATACAGTCCCATAGGGTTAATTCTTCCACTACAAGTACATTTGATAATGTTTTTAATTAACTGTGTTCAGATTCTATTACAGAAAATCTATTACAGAATCTGGAGGAGAATTTCAACGACATTTGTTTGGCTACACTCGATTAAGTTGCTCTGATTAAAACTAAAAGAAACAAATTCTGCAAAACTAAAAGAACAAATCAAAGTTTTGTTTGGATGAAGAAGGGCCTGCGTTATTATTAGAAAAAGCAGGAAAGCTGAACGGAAATGGAACAGCAAAATGAATTAAGGAATTAATGTCTGAATTCAATACTGCAGATAAGAATATAACAGAAAAGTATTTGTACACTGTATATTCATATAAAAATAACACAGAACACCACTGAGAGATGTCAGAAGTTTTGATTTTCTTTACCAAGAAAATTTTAAATATAGGTATTATATAGATATTATATAACACTAATTTGATTTGAACGTTATTCACCAATAACCCTTCTTTAGGTTTACGACACCACTATTGTCGGAAATCATCTCAATTTTAGAGCTTTTGACGAACTAAATTGGTTTATGTCGTGTCTTTAGGAAACACATTTGGGCTAAATTCTCCACATTTTAGCTGCGGAGTACCTCAAGGATCCATCCTGGGCCCGATATTAATCTATATCAACGCGCTTCCTCTTGGTCATAAAAATCATCAACATGGAATTTCTTTTCATCGCTAGATAACAGACTTCAATATCTTCAAAAAAGCAATTTGTCTAATAGTGCAAGTTAAACAGCACAGTCAAAATGCATAAAATGTGAATCATTTATATGTATTATATGTATTTTTTTTCTTTACAATTTTGTTTTGTTTTTGGATGTAAAATGCCACATAGTACTTGTTTACCTTTATGAAATATTGTATGATGATAAAATATTGATTAGATTCAAGTGGAGGTGTGTGTGTGTGTGTGCGTGTGTGTACATTCTTCTCACCGTCAGATAAACGGCGGAGTACACACTCAGCGAAGCGTCCTTGGATGGGAAGGAGCGGCGGGCGTTCTCCACGGCGACGGGGTTTCCGGTGCAGATGTTGCCGTTGACGATGAACTGGTGGTTGAAGCGGCACTCGGTGCCGGTGTAGTTGGGCTTGCAGACGGACAGGAAGTAGGGCGAGAGGCCTCCGGTGACCACCTGGCCCGCGTTGACGAAGATGTCCGTCGCAAACAGACCAAACGCAAACACACCTGGGACACACACACACACACACACACACACACACACACACACACACACACATCTCAAAGTCATCATACACATTTACACATTACACCATGTTCTGATACATTTTATCCCCACTAAGTCCAAGTTTTCACAAGTTATTTTGCAGCATGTACGCATCTGTCATTCAAACTGTAGTTTAGAGGGACAGTAGAGCAGAGGAGAGTAGATTAGAGTAGAGCAGAGTAGACGAGAGGTGAGGAAAGTAGAGTAGAACAGAGTTGAATAGATTAGAGTAGAGCACAGCAGGGTAGAGCAATTTGGGGTAGAATTTAGAATTTAGAGTAGAGAAAGCAAGAGGAAAGTAGAGTGGAGTAAAATAGAGCAGAGTAGAAGAGAGTAGAATGGAGTAGAATAGAGTCAAGCAGAGTACAGCAGAGCAAAGTAGTGGAGCAGAGTAAAGTAGAGCAGAGTACAGCACAGCAGAGTAGAGTAGAGTAGAGCAGAGCAGAGCAGAGCAGAGCAGAGTAGAGTAGAGTAGTGTAGAGTAGAGTAGAGTAGAGCAGTGTAGAGTAGAGTAGAGCAGTGTAGAGTAGAGTAGAGTAGAGCAGAGTAGAGTAGAGCAGTGTAGAGTAGAGTAGAGTAGAGCAGAGCAGTGTAGAGTAGAGTAGAGTAGAGTAGAGCAGAGCAGTGTAGAGTAGAGTAGAGTAGAGTAGAGTAGAGCAGAGCAGAGTAGAGCAGAGCAGAGCAGTGTAGAGTAGAGTAGAGTAGAGTAGAGCAGAGCAGAGTAGAGTAGAGTAGAGCAGAGCAGTGTAGAGTAGAGTAGAGTAGAGTAGAGTAGAGCAGAGTAGAGTAGAGTAGAGCAGAGCAGTGTAGAGTAGAGTAGAGCAGAGCAGTGTAGAGTAGAGTAGAGCAGAGTAGAGCAGTGTAGAGTAGAGTAGAGCAGAGTAGAGTAGAGTAGAGCAGAGCAGAGCAGTGTAGAGTAGAGTAGAGCAGAGTAGAGTAGAGTAGAGTAGAGCAGAGCAGTGTAGAGTAGAGTAGAGTAGAGTAGAGCAGAGTAGAGTAGAGTAGAACAGAGCAGAGCAGTGTAGAGTAGAGTAGAGTAGAGCAGAGCAGAGCAGAGCAGAGTAGAGTAGAGTAGAGTAGAGTAGTGTAGTGTAGAGCAGAGTAGAGTAGAGTAGAGCAGAGCAGAGCAGAGTAGAGTAGAGTAGTGTAGTGTAGAGTAGAGTAGAGTAGAGCAGAGCAGAGCAGAGTAGAGTAGTGTAGTGTAGAGTAGAGTAGAGTAGAGTAGAGCAGTGTAGAGTAGAGTAGAGTAGAGCAGTGTAGAGTAGAGTAGAGTAGAGTAGAGCAGTGTAGAGTAGAGTAGAGTAGAGCAGTGTAGAGTAGAGTAGAGTAGAGCAGAGTAGAGTAGAGTAGAGTAGAGCAGTGTAGAGTAGAGTAGAGTAGAGTAGAGCAGAGCAGTGTAGAGTAGAGTAGAGTAGAGTAGAGCAGAGCAGTGTAGAGTAGAGTAGAGTAGAGTAGAGTAGAGCAGAGCAGAGTAGAGTAGAGTAGAGTAGAGTAGAGTAGAGCAGAGTAGAGTAGAGTAGAACAGAGCAGAGCAGTGTAGAGTAGAGTAGAGTAGAGCAGAGTAGAGTAGAGTAGAGTAGAGCAGAGTAGAGCAGAGTAGAGTAGAGTAGAGCAGAGTAGTGTAGAGTAGAGTAGAGCAGAGCAGAGCAGTGTAGAGTAGAGTAGAGCAGAGCAGAGCAGTGTAGAGTAGAGTAGAGCAGAGTAGAGCAGTGTAGAGTAGAGTAGAGCAGAGTAGAGTAGAGTAGAGTAGAGTAGAGTAGAGTAGAGTAGAGTAGAGCAGAGTAGAGTAGAGTAGAACAGAGCAGAGCAGTGTAGAGTAGAGTAGAGTAGAGCAGAGTAGAGTAGAGTAGAGTAGAGTAGAGTAGAGCAGAGTAGAGCAGAGCAGAGTAGAGAACAGAGGAAGTGTAAAGGGGCTTTACATGGGTTAGGTGTAATAATCAGGGTCACTTAACATGTTTCTAACATCGTTAACATTAACAGGTCAGTTAACAGCAGACTTAGAACAAAGCAGCCAGGAAACTCACAGCTGCTGCTGCTCAGGAATCACACAAAAGAAAGGCGATCGATGGGTCTGATAGCATTAACTACAGGAACAGAGGGGAGGGAGAAGAGAGGAGAGGAGTCTTGAAAAGCGAAGAGGAAAAAAATTGAAAGTAAAAGAGAAGGGAAGCGAACGGCGGGCAGAGGAAGGAAAAGAGGACAGCGGCTAATATGAACGATTGCGGCCGCACTCTCAGCTCTGCAGCCCGGACCGGGGCCAGGGACCGGGGCCAGGGGGGGGCCAGGGGGGGGCCAGGGGGGGCCAGGGGGGGCCAGGGGGGGCCGGTGTGGTCCGGCTCAGGCTGCTCTGTTATGGCTGTGAAATATGACTGCTGATTATCTGGCCTGCTTAGCCATGAAATTACTCTGCTTTGTATTCTCATTCACTGGGTCTGCAGAGCGTTTGGGGGGGGGTCGGGAGGGGGGATAGGGGCAGGATTGTGTGAAGGGCAATGAGGGAAAGAGAGGGGGAATTAGGGTGAGAAGGGAGGAGATGATG